>NW_022301174.1:0-13009 GCF_002776525.5 Piliocolobus tephrosceles | reverse complement strand
GGCAGTGAGGGGGATTTCAGAAAGTTCCGTATGGCTGGGACATAAAGAGATGCTATGCTAGAGGAAAAGCTAGAGACCTGCAAACCATTCCATACCATTAAAATAATCTGAGGAACATTACCCACATTTAGACAGAAACTTCAAAAGAAAACAATGGCTCCCGATGAGCTTAGACCAGTAAAAGAAAACAAGGTATCCAGGTAACTACTCCAGGCTTCTATTTTGAAAATGGATCCTAAGAGGAGAGAGTCTAAGAAGCTAATCAAAGAGCAGGTAATGCGGGGAAATAAATGGTCTGCTGGCACTAAAAGCCTGTCCAATCAGCTCATAAACCCACCCAGCCGTCCACTGCACAGTGGGAAACACAGCCTCTCCACACTCCCCCTCCTGCCTGAGTCCCCAGCTACAGGGCTGCCTCTCCCACGTCAAGGTCTCATTTCCTCTGGTTTCCCTGGTACAGAAGCCATACTTCACAATTTGAAAAAAAGCATTAAAAAGGCTCAACTCGGCCGGGCACGGTGGCTCAAGCCTGTAATCCCAGCACTTTGGGAGTCTGAAGTGGTTCAGATTGCTTGAGCCCAGGAGTTTGAGACCAGCCTGGGCAACACAGCAAGACCCCATTTCTAAAAATACACACACACACACACACACACACACACACACACACACAAATTAGCCAGGCACAGTGGTGTGCACCTGTAGTCCCAGCTACTCTGGAGATTGAGGTGGGAATTGGAGAAGGTAAGCACAGTTGCAGATGGAGCCTCCTCCCAGCCTCTGCTACCCAGCCAGAATAGCAGCAAGTTCTCCTAGGGTGAGAAACATTTTCTGTAAAGGGTCAGATAGTAAAGATTCTAGACTCTTTCAGATAGTAAATCTTCTAGGCTATAGGGTCTGAAACTCTGACGTTGGACCACAAAAGCAGCCATAGACAATATATAAATAAATTGGTGTGGCTGTGTTCCAATAAAGCTTTATTTATAAAAACAGGCTGTGGGCCAAATTTAGAATATAGTTTGTTGACCCTATAGCAGACTATTTGGCACCTGAACTTTCAAATCCGAGTTCACACCTTTATGATAACAAACCTTTAGTGTTACCCCACCTAGGTGTCAAAAATCTAATAAACTCATAGTCAGGGTCAATAAACATGAGTTTTACCCAGAAAAGGAATCTTCTTTGTCCTTGCCCAAGAAATTGCCTGCAGTTTTCCCAATGTTCCTCTGATTCCGAAGCCTCCAGGCACAAGAATACCACTGAAATCAATACAAAATGAGGGTAAACTTGACTATCCATTATTTTTTTTTAACTAGTGTTTTCAGCCATTCATGCAATGCTTGCTCCAATCACTAGTGACTATGCTCAAGCTCTATTTTCAGAATCAATTATATGACTTCACACCCTGAACTTTTTTTCTGAAATCTTCCCAATGTTATGAAGAAATTGTGACAATTTCTCACAACTGACCTCAATATATACTGTACGATAAGTCTTTGTGGCATCAGAGCATACTAACTGGGAAACCCAATTCAATTAAGAATGGCACTGGGAAAAGAAACTGAATGAAAATAGGTTAAGGTTCTTTCAAAGCACTATTACAAAAATGTTAAGATCTCTTACATCATCAGAAAGAGTTAAATTGGAAAAATCAGCCTAAGATTTCAAATGCTAATTAAGTAGTGGCAAATGAAAATTTCTTGGCTAGAAGACTTTAGAGACCTAGGCAAACACAACAGCAACACAGGTCAACAGAAAACCCAGGAGGATCATGCTAACCTCATGATGCAATGCTGCCCCCAAGAGTTCTGTCAATTACTTACAAAATAAAACCTAAAATCTAAGACATGTGGAAAAGAAAATATAATCAAGAGAGAAAGGGCTGCCATGTCAATGGAGTAGTTATTCTTTATTTCTTTACTTTCCTAATAAACTTGCTTTCACTTTACTCTATGGACTCACCCTGAATTCTTTCTTTAGCGAGAGCCAAGAACCCTCTCTTGGGGTCTGGATTGGGACCCCTTTCTGGTAACATCTTTCTAGCGACCACAGAAGGAACAATACTGAGTACGTGGTGGGGTCCAGTTACATCTTTCTTTTTTTTTTTGAGACAGAGTCTTGCTCTTGTCACCCAGACTGGAGTACAGTGGCGCGATCTCAGCCCACTCTAACCTCCACCTCCTGGGTTCCAGCAATTCTCCTGCCTCAGCCTCCCGAGTAGCTGGGATTACAGGCGCGCACCACCACACCCAACTAATCTTTTGTATTTTAGTAGAGATGGGGTTTCACCATGTTACCCAGGCTGGCCTCGAACTCCTGAGCTCAGGCAATCCGCCCACCTCAGCCTCCCAAAGTGCTGGGATTACAGGCATAAGCCACCATGCCCGGCCTCCAGTAACGTCTTTCTAGCAAAACACAGAAGGAACAACACTGAAGGGACCCCGTTCCCAAAGGAAATTCATCTGTGTGCACCAGTTGGCTGACTTTGGGTAAGTGGGGTGCATATACCCAGGTAAAGGATGGGATTGGGTTAGAGGCCCAACTTAGCGGAGTTAGAGTCTCTCCTAAGACGGAGAAGGTTAAAGGCTCCTCTCAATAAAAGGCAAGGATGCTTGACTGACCTTGGGTTCAAGGTACAATTTAGGAAGGTTAGAGTCCTTCCTAAGGTTTAGGGGGTTAGAGGCCTCTCTCAGTAAAGTCCCTCTCTGCTAAGAATGGGTTTGGCACTATGGGATGTTAACTGCTATTCTCTTTGGATTATTCTGCCTTGCACTCTTTGCTGATAGTTACGGGTGACAGAACTAGGCATGTACAGGACCATGGGACATGGGGAGCTTTTTCCTCCCCAAAAGGGGAAACTTGAGAGCTGATGAGACTTCCTGGAAAAGATCCCTTCACGACTGACAAGCAGCCACCTGAACTTTTCAGTGTCGCTGCAATAGGTGTGTCTTTCTCTGGACTCCCTGAGCTCTTTGCCTTCCCCAAAATGCGGCGGGCAATGCTTTTCTCCCTCTCTCTCCTTTCCTTTTCTTATCTTTTCTATTACTCAAGGCGACCATCTTGCCCAGAGACGAGTTGAAATTCCTGGTCAGAGGTTGGATTAATGATGATGGGGCCCAACCGGGGACAAGTTTGAGCCTTGCCAGTAAGATATTGGGTGCTAGGCAGAGTGGCTAATGTCGTTTTGTCACACATATTTTGCTCTGGCCAGAACAGGAAAAGATAATTTTCCTTTGTGTTGCAGTTTGGCCCCCAGGGCTGTGGTGCAGCCAGCCGGGTCACTAGGGCTGCTCAAGGAAAGGGAACCCAGAGGCCGGGCGCGGTGGCTCAAGCCTGTAATCCCAGCACTTTGGGAGGCCGAGACGGGCGGATCACGAGGTCAGGAGATCGAGACCATCCTGGCTAATACGGTGAAACCCCGTCTCTACTAAAAAAAAATACAAAAATCTAGCCGGGCGAGGTGGTGGGCGCCTGTAGTCCCAGCTACTCCGGAGGCTGAGGCAGGAGAATGGCGTAAACCCGGGAGGCGGAGCTTGCAGTGAGCTGAGATCCGGCCACTGTACTCCAGCCCCGGCGACGGACCGAGACTCCGTCTCAAAAAAAAAAAAAAAAGGGAACCCAGAAGCCTAGCACACTGACAAAAGGCTAACAATTTTTTACTAGTCAGACTTCTGGCCTCTCTCTGTGCAAATTGGTTGAATGAATGGTAAAAATCACTGTTTATCTCCTCTATAAAGTTTTGATTAACAGTAAAAAGGATTTGTGAGGCTACTCTTAAGCTACAGTGAATCTGGTGTGCTTTGTGTGTCTTTCCGTATTGTTCTGTTATAACGAGGGGTACCTTAGGATAGGATGTGGGCCTAGGACCCCTGCAAGCCTGCTGTTCAAGCCATCCCAGCAAACTGGTCAATCACAAACTTCGCTGTAAGTCCCTGAAGAAAAACTGGATAAGATAAGGGTTCCCTCTCATCTTGTTTCATGTCCTTGGGAGCTTGACCTTGTAACCATGTGGCAGTACTTTCTCTTGGTCTCCACCATCACAATGGCAACCTGGGTTCAGGGTTCAATTCCTAGTTTAGGGGATAAGCCTTTCTGTGCATTTATATGTGTTGTATGTGTGATGTAAAAAAAAAAAAAAAGCTTTAATTGGTTTAAAAATAGTAAGGCTTCAATGAAGTATTTTGTAAGAAAAGTAAAAATTGTAATGACTTTTAGTTCACATAACTTTAGTAATCTTTGGGTAATAAAAACAGCTTTAAAGATTATTGGGAAAATAAAGACATTTGGTCTAAATTAGGCAGGTCAGATTAGGTTTTCTCAATGCTTTAAGGTCATAAACTGCTTTGACTTTTGACAATTGTTCAATTTACCTACTTTGGAGCATTAGATTCTAGATAAGGCCTGGGGACATGTTGAAAGTCATGCCTCTTAGCTATGCTAGAAAAGGTCAGACCTTATCTAGTGTCCTAGGCTCCATACCTAGTACATAATTAAAATTGCTTACTAACCAGATTTTTCACCAAAAGTAAAAGTTGCTGAGAGTTAACAGGGTAACCTGTAATTGAGACTACTGAAGAAACAGTTTTACATGCAAGTTGTATAAGGAAAGTGAAATGTGTTTTTAGTAAAAGATTATAAGAAGGCATGGAAATGTGGAATTTTTTTTTTTTTTTTTTTTTTTTTTTTGCCTAGATTAAAACGTTAAAGGATTGTTTTTTGCTTTGTGTTTTTGTTTTCAGATGAAGTTTCACTCTTGTTGCCCACGCTGGAGTGCAATGGTGCAATCTCGGCTCACTGCAACCTCCACCTCCTGGGTTCAAACGATTCTCCTGTCTCAGCCTCCCAAGTAGCTGGGATTACAGGCATGCACCACCACACCTGACCAATTTTGTATTTTTAGTAGAGACAGGGTTTCACCATGTTAGTCAGGCTGGTCTCAAATTCCTGACCTCAGGTGATCCACCCACCTCAGCCTCCCAAAGTGCTGGGATTACAGGCGTGAGCCACTGCATCCAGCTAACGGATTCTTTTAAGTTAGATAAGATAAAGCTGAAAGTTTGAGCAAGTTGTAGAAGGTTTGTGAAAGATCAATCTTATAAAAGAAATTATATGTGTGGACATTGGCTGAAGTTAAAGGTATACTCAGGTTTTCCATAAACTGAACATTGAAATGAAAGCACAACAGGTTTCTCTTAGAGTGCTGATCTGCTCTTTAACAAAAACCTGTAAAGGAGCCGGGCATGGTGGTTTATGTCTGTAATTCCAGCACTTTGGGAGGCTGAGGTGGGCGAATCACTTGAGGTCAGGAGTTCGAGACCAGCATGGCGAACATGGTGAAACCCCATCTCTACAAAAATATGAAAAAAATTAGTCAGGCATGATGGCAGGTGCCTGTAATCCCAGCTACTCAGGAGGCTGAGGCAGAATTGCTTGGACCCAGGAGGCGGAGGTTGCAGTGAACCAAGATCACACCACTATACTCTAGCCTGGGTGACGGAGCAAGAGACTGTGTCTCAAAAAAAAAAAAAAAAAAAAAACTTGTAAAGGATTATAGAAGGCTTGCAAAAATCTTACCTTATGGTCAAACTAATTAAAATTGGATAGATTTATCTATAAGGTTTTATTAAAAATTGGGTTTGACATCAATTTAATGCACTAATGCAATGGTGAAGTTTGGTATATTTGGTATAAAAATTATACAAAAAGCACTGTCAAATATGAAATGGTGTTTGGCTTTCTTTGGGCTGTATTTGTATAAACATGTATTGGTATGTGTTCCAAAATTATGAGAAACTTCTATAATTTTAATATGACTTAGTGTATGTTATTAATAATTATCATTGTTATGTAAAATTGTTGTAAGCCACAGATGTAACAAATTCCTAGTCAATTGTGGCTTTAAGAGTGGCTGCCCTAAAACATTTTGTCACCCACAGACAATTGTATTGTTTTGGTACTCTTTAGAAGGTAGTTAATAATCAACTATAGAACTCTAACAGGTGTTCTTAAATGTAGGTTTCTGATCACTTTGGAGATTGTGACAGCAGAATAGAGGAAAATCTTTCAGGACTCTCATGGAGAGCTGAAATATTCATGACTATCAAGTAGAACAGGAGTTAGCTCCATGGAATGAACTAATAAAAAATTAATATTTTTTACTTTGCTTAAAATGTTGCTGATCCTTTTTGTTTTATTTTTCAGAGTCAAGAAAACTGTTCTTTTGAGCTATATGCAGCTTGTAACAGTTGAGTAAAGTATACTCCTGTGAACAAAATTTGGAGCATATTTGTTTCTCTCTACCTGATTTGTCCAGAATTTGGAAATTATTTGTGATTATTCTTAACTTATGGCAATATAGTTATTTGCATAAGTGCAATACTTTTTTATTTTGCAACAGGACACAATTGGAGGGAGAAACTGGTTATATTACCAAGGCTTTGACCGGAATGGTGTGCTTTCCTGTAAAGAATCAAACTTGAATTGTAAAGCCAATACAAGCCCCTTGGGAAAACTAGCCTCATACCTTGTCTACACAGTCCCTGTACAGGGTTTCTGACCTATGGTAACTAAAGAATGTCACTTTCTCACAGGTCCAGGAGCCTCAAGTTATCTTGGGACCTCAAAAGGAGAGGAGTTTACCCAATTCATCGGTATTTGAGGCTGGGCTTAGCTTTAAAAAAGGTCTTAGGCCGGGCGCGGTGGCTCAAGCCTGTAATCCCAGCACTTTGGGAGGCCGAGATGGGCGGATCACGAGGTCAGGAGATCAAGACCATCCTGGCTAACACTGTGAAACCCCGTCTCTACTAAAAAATACAAAAAACTAGCCGGGCGAGGTGGCGGGCGCCTGTAGTCCCAGCTACTGGGGAGGCTGAGGCAGGAGAATGGCGTAAACCTGGGAGGCAGAGCTTGCAGTGAGCTGAGATCCGGCCACTGCACTCCAGCCCTGGCGACAGAGCAAGACTCCGTCTCAACAACAACAAAAATAAATAAATAAATAAAATAAATAAAATAAAAATAAAAAAGGTCTTATCTGAGATTCCTTATGGAATAAGGTTCCATCAAAGCCAATTTTAAAAGCCCATGTGAAAAATAATTATTCTTGCTGCACTTTATAGAAATAATCAGGCCAAGTATAATAAAGCAAACTGTTCTTACCATGATTTGTCTTTAGTAAAAATGGGAAACTGGAGAGAGAAAAAATTATGTTCCAAGAACTATTGTCTACCTGTTATTATTACAGATTCTAGATGCATTGGTTGTTTTTGAAGTTTTTTTTCTGCAATTTAGACTGACCCTGCTTATTCCTGTGAAACAATCAGTGATCTGTGACTGCAGCTCAGAAAAAAACAAGAGCAGGGCTGGGCGTGGTGGCTCAGCCTGTAATCCCAGCACTTTGGGAGGCCAAGGCAGGTGGATAACAAGGTCAAGAGTTCAAGACCAGCCTGGCCAACATGGTGAAACCCATCTTTACTAAGAATACAAAAATTAGCCAGGAATGGTAGTGTATGCCTGTAATCGCAGCTACTCAGGAAGCTGAGGCAGAAGAATTGCTTGAACCTGGGAGGCGGAGGTTGCAGTGAGCCAAGATCATGCCACTGCACTCCAGCGTGGGAGACAGAGCAAGACTCCATCTCAGGGGAAAAAAAAGGGGGGGGATGGGTAATGTAAAAATTGGGATCAGTGTTCTAATTCTAATTCTAATTGGGATCAGTATTCTAATTCTGGGCATGTACTGAAATCAGCTAGCAACCGTGTATCAGTTTGGTTCCAATAGTTGCCCAGTTCATGGAAAGCCTTCTAATTTAGTTTACTTGGGGGTAATTTTTTGCTTTACTGTTGTGGAATATATTGCTATTGTACTCTTTGTGTAGGAATGCAGAATAAGCTTACTCAATGTTTTCTTAAATTAAACATTTATTAATCTTCCAGATATCACCTTTTGTTGGAACTCAGAGTTATGAATGGCCCTCACCATCTGACGCTTTCTCACTGACCTCTTCTCTACCCCAAATACAAGAGACTCTAATAGTTAGGGAGGAATGTCATTGCCCCTATTCAACACGAAGAAGTTACAGAAGATGGAACTTTGTCCCTCTGCAACCCTTAGTAATAAGAGTTCTCTTATAAAAGGGAGAGGGGAAATGTTGAACCAGAGCAACTCCATCTTGAATAGGGGCTGGGTAGAATAAGGCTGAGACCTACGGGGCTGCATTCCCAGATAGTTAGGCATTCTAAGTCACAGGATGAGATAGGAAGTCAGCAAAAGATACAGGTCATAGGCCGGGCGCGGTGGCTCAAGCCTGTAATCCCAGCACTTTGGGAGGCCGAGACGGGCGGATCACGAGGTCAGGAGATCAAGACCCTCTCTGGCTAACACGGTGAAACTCCGTCTCTACTAAAAAATACAAAAAACTAGCCGGGCGACGTGGTGGGCGCCTGTAGTCCCAGCTACTCGGGAGGCTGAGGCAGGAGAATGGCGGGAACCCGGGAGGCGGAGCTTGCAGTGAGCCGAGATCCGGCCACTGCACTCCAGGCTGGGCAGCAGAGCGAGACTCCGTCTCAAAAAAAAAAAAAAAAAAAAAAAAGATACAGGTCATAAACACTTCGTTGATAAAACAGGTTGCAGTAAAGAAGCCGGCCAAAACCCACCAAAACCAAGATGGCAATGGGAGTGACCTCTGGTCATCCTCACTGCTACACTCTCACCAATGCCATGACAGTTTACAAATGCCATGGCAACATCAGGAAGTTACCCTATAAGGTCTAAAAGGGGGAGGTATGTATAATCCATCCCTTGTTTAGCATATCATCAAGAAATAACCACAAAAGGGGCAACCAGTAGCCCTCAGAGCTGCTCTGCTTGTGGAGTAGCCATTCCTTCATTCCTTTACTTTCCTAATAAACTTGCTTTCACTTTTTAAAAACAGAAAGAGGAAAAAAAGCTGTCATTCTTTTTTTTTTTTTTTTTTTTGAGATGGAGTCTCGCTCTGTCGCCCAGGCTGGAGTGCAGTGGCCGGATCTCAGCTCACTGCAAGCTCCGCCTCCCGGGTTCACGCCATTCTCCTGCCTCAGCCTCCCAAGTAGCTGGGAGTACAGGCGCCCGCCACCTCGCCCGGCTAGTTTTTTGTATTTTTTAGTAGAGTCGGGGTTTCACTGTATTAGCCAGGATGGTCTCGATCTCCTGACCTCGTGATCCGCCCGTCTCGGCCTCCCAAAGTGCTGGGATTACAGGCTTGAGCCACCGTGCCCGGCCCGCTGTCATTCTTATACTTTAACTTTGTATATATAAGATTTATCTCTGCATCTTTCAGGAGAATCAACACACTTTCCCTCCAGTACAGTATCCCCATCCTCCCCAAATAAAACCATTTCTATGCACATGCCACCAGCATTAACATGGCACATTTCAAATCAATGCATATGATTGTGGCACAACCACCTGCAAAGACCACAAATACTCCAAAGTACCTTTCAAAATGCATGAAAATTAGCAATTAGGGTAGACTGAATCATTTACAGAAAAAGTGCAACGGTCCTGTCCTAAGCGGTGTGCATGGGTCCTGGTACTCACTCAGCTTTGCACAGCTTCTGCCAAGCTTCGTGAAATTTCACAGGGTCCTCGGTTTCAGTAATCTTCTCCAGATCAATGGAGTCTATGTACTAAAAAACATCCAACAGATAAAAGGAGTATTTAAGAAAAATAAACACTCAAAAATACTACAGCCATCTAATACTACGACACATTATTCAGTAATTACTTATTACGCAAACACTGTACTGGGCACTAGGGATAGAAAACATAGACTCGGCCGGGCGAGGTGGCGGGAGCCTGTAGTCCCAGCACCTCGGGAGGCTGAGGCAGGAGAATGGCATGAACCCGGGAGGCGGAGCTTGCAGTGAGCTGAGATCCGGCCACTGCACTCCAGTCCGGGCGACAGAGCAAGACTCCGCCTCAAAAAAAAAAAAAAAAAAAAAAAAAACCAGAAAACATGGTCTCTGTTTTGTGGCTCTTATCATCTTTCAGAAAGATTACAAAACCAGATAAATGGGCCTCCACACTATGCTCTGATAATGGCTATGACAGACAAAGAAGAGAACGATGCAGAAGTAACTAGGGGTTAACTGCGTGGGGTGGCACATGCCTGTAGCCCCAGCTACTTGGGAAGCTGAGGCGGAAGGATCCTTTGAGCCTGGGAGGTCCAGGCTGCAATGATCCCCGATTGTGACACTGCATTCCAGCCTGAGTGACAGAGTGAGACCCTGTCTCAAAAAAAAAGAAAAAAAAAAAAGCAACTGGGAGATCACTGGAACTGGACACTGGAGGAAAGACAGGAAGGATCGACATCAAGGAAGAGTTCTGGGGAGGTAATGTTCAAGAAGCCAGCCGAGAGGAGAGCAGAAGCAAGATAAGCATGTGTGTGATGGGACACAGCAGGGAAGGAGTGCAGGAGACAAACAGAGGAGGGGAGAAGGGTATGAAATCTCCAGCAGGCCAGGCGCATTGGCTCACGCCTGTAATCCCAGCACTTTGGGAGGCTGAGGTGGGCGGATCATCTGAGGTCAGGAGTTCAAGACCAGCCTGGCCAACATGGCAAAACCCCGTCTCTACTAAAAACATAAAAATTAGCTAGGCATGGTGGTGGGTGCCTGTAATCTCAGATACTCGGGAGGCTGAAGCAGGAGAATCACATGAACCCAGGAGGCATAGGTTGCAGTGAGCTTAGATTGTGTCACTGCACTCAAGCCTGGGCAACAGAGCGAGACTCCGTCTCAAAAAATAAAAAATAAAAAATAAAAAGAAATCTCCAGCAAAGGAGCCACTTATATGAAACCTCAGAGGAAAAAGAGAGAAAGTGGTAGCCACTCTGGGACCCTCAAAAAAGGCCCCACCCAGCGAGAGGACAGACCTGATTAGTTGGAGGAAAGCAAGGGACGAGGCTGAGAAGCCATGACACAGAGTTGACACTTGAAGGCACTTGCAATGGTTTGAATATCTGTGATCCCCCAAAATTCCTATGTTGAAATCCCAACTCCCAAAGAAATGGTATTAGGAGGTGGGTGGGGTCTTTGAGACATGATTAGGTCAAGAGGGCAGAGCACATAGGAATAGGATTAGTACCCCTATAAAAGAGGCCCCAAAGACCTCCCTCACCCGTTCCACCACATGGGGATATAACCAGAGGGTGGTCCTCTGCACCCAGAAGGGGGCCCTCACCAGAACCCGGTTACATGCTGGCACCCTAATCTTGGACTTTCAGCCTCCAGAATTGTGAGAGAGAAATGGCAGTTGTTTGTAAGCCACCTGATCTATGGTACTTTGTTACAGCAGCCTGAACAGACTGAGACACCACTGAAAGATCTTAAGTAAAGGTATGACAGGAACAAAGAGAACCGAGAAAGATTTTACAAAGATCACTCTGGTAGAGTGTGGCAAAGACAGGGAAGACTGGCAGCTGGAAACCAGCCTGGAAGCCGCTGCAGCTGCAGCAAACCAGGAGAGATAGACAGATACAGCTCAACCTTAGAAGGAAGATGACAAGGCAACAATTCAAATAGTACTTAGGAGAAGCTAATGTCAATGAATCCTATCAGATGAAGCATCATGTGCACCAATTCCTATGTATATAACAGTCCCTCTCTATCTATATTAGTTTAGTATTTCTTCTGTAAAAATGACTATCCTGGCCAAGCGCAGTGGCTCACGTCTATAATCCCAGCACTTTGGGAGGCCAAGGCAGGTGGATCACTTAAGGCCAGGAGTTCAAGACCAGCCTGGCCAACATGGCGAAACCCTGTCTCTACTGAAAATACAAAAATTAGGTGTGGTGGCGGGCACCTGTAATCCCAGCTACTCGGGAGGCTAAGGCACAAGAATTGCTTGAACCCAGGAGGCGGAGGTTGCAGTGAGCCAAAATCGCACCACTGCACTCCACCCTGGGAAACAGGGCGAGACCCTGTCTCAAAAAAGAAAAAAGAAAAGAAAAGAAAAAAAAGACTATCCAAATAAACTTTAAGATACAAATTTTTAAAGGCTTTATAAAATGTATATGTCATGGCAATGTTTCCATTGCTGTTTTCTTTTTTTATATAATGGGGCAGGCAACTTGGAGGAGTGGGAGGAATGGGAAGTAAACTATTCCTTAGAAAGCCAAAAATAAAAAGTGATTAGGGGCCGGGCATGGTGGCTCATGCCTGTAATCCTAGCAGGTTTAGGAGGCCAAGGCAGGAGGAATTGTTTGAGGAGTTCAAGACCAGCCTGTGCAACATAGCGAGACCCCATCTCTATAAAAATTAAAAAATAGGCCAGGCACGATGGCTCACGCCTGTAATCCCAACACTTTGGGAGGTCGGGAGTTCCAGACCAGCCTAGCCAACATGAAGAAACCCTGTCTCTACTAAAAATACAAAAATTAGCCGGGCGTGGTGGTGCATGCCTGTAATCCCAGCTACTCGGGTGGCTGAGGCAGGAGAATCACTTGAACCCAGGAGGCAGAGGTTGCGGTGAGCCGAGATTGTGCCACTGCACTCCAGCCTGGGCAACAAAAGCAAAACTCCGTCTAAAAAAAAATTAATTAATTAATTAAAAAATAATAAAATAAAATAAAAATCTTTTTAAGTGATTAGGAAAGGAGTCTAAAAAGAAGAGAGAGAAACAGCAGCTAGGTCTCCTAAGCTGGTGTCAAAGTGGAAGTCATTAAATTTCTTTAACATATAAATGGATCTTTTTACTCATTATACAAAGTTTTTGCCATTTAAGTCAAGATGATAAGGCTTGCTTAAACAATGATATATTGAATATAATTAAATATAAATGTGAGATATGGCCGGGCGCGGTGGCTCAAGCCTGTAATCCCAGCACTTTGGGAGGCTGAGACGGGCGGATCACAAGGTCAGGAGATCGAGACCATCCTGGCTAATACGGTGAAACCCCGTCTCTAATAGAAAATACAAAAAAAAAACTAGCCGGGCGACGAGGTGGGCGCCTGTAGTCCCAGCTACTCGGGAGGCTGAG
>NW_022301173.1:0-1455 GCF_002776525.5 Piliocolobus tephrosceles | reverse complement strand
CTCTTCCATCAATTGTCCTAAAACTCAAATTGTCAGTTGCATCTAAACTTCCCTCTGTCACATGGATAAGTTATGCAGGCAAATGTAGAATTTAAGCTTGGACCAAGCTGAATGAAGAGCTGCAATTAAAGATTTCCCTAAGCCCAGAGGGGACCAGCAAATACTTATAGAAAATTTTGGATTTCCTCTGAGTGCACCAGGCTCTGGGTAACCTGATGCTATAAACCAAATGCTATTGTCCCCTTCAAGTTCAAGTGTTGAAATCTAATTCTCTATGTGATGATATTTGGAGGTAGGGCCTTGGGGGATGTTTAGATCATGAAGGCAGGGACCACAGGAGTGGGATTAGTAGCCCCTATCAAAGGCACCATAGAGAACTCCCTCATCCCTTCTGTCATGTGAGGACATGGTAGAAACATGGCTGTCTATGAACCAGAAGCAAGCCCACACCAGACTGGAATCTGCTGACCACTTCATCTTCAGAACTGAGAGAAATAAATTTGTTTATAAGCTTCCTTGTCTATGGCATTCGATTTTAACCCCAGATTAGCTAAAAACACCAACATATCAACCTGCACACCAAATTTTGGAAATGGATGCTAAAACTATGATGGCAAAAGGTGATTGATCTGCCTGAGAAATGAACCTACTTGATCCCTCTTTCCAAAAAGCTGGAGGGAGAGTCAACACAAGCAAAAGTAGGTCAAAGTCTTCTAAAAGCCATACCTGAAGGGTTTTCAATATCACTTGATCAGATAGTAATTTAATCACACAAAGAACCACAACAAAACCCACAACTAGCAGAGGTTTTCAACATCGCCTCAAAAACACCATCTACAGTATTAGGGAGTGAAAGAAGTCATGGAAGTTTCAAAAAGTCAAACTTTATTTCAGTGTTATTGTAGAAACTCGAAATTCATAGTTGCGCTGTGGATAAATCCTTGGGCAAGTGGAGGCATGGAGATTCTGGGGTGTAGCTGCTGAGTTTAAAAGCTTCCTTTGGAGAGGCTCCCTGGCCTCCTCACCCCCTGTCCTCCTGTCAAGAAGAGCCCATCCAGGGCAGCACATTATAGGCAAACGACCCAGATGCCCAGCTGAGGGCAAACCTCCATGCCTGGAGGAGGAGGCCGCCTCTGGGAGCAGGAGGACCTGCTGGAACCCCTGCTCACAGGCTCCTTTTCCTGCTCTCCTGCAGGCAGGCAAACACCCCCAGCAGCAGTAGCAGCAGCCTCTTCAGCAGCTGAGCTGCTGCTCTGCTGAATGAGTGAAGTCCCTCTCCAGTGAGGCAGAGGAGCACAGGTTGCACATCCTGGTCTCTGCCTCCATAGTTTCCACTGAGCCCTGGACTGGGAGCAGTGAGGGAGCTGCTGGCTGGGGCTGTGCTGGTCACCCCGTCTCTTTCACCTCTAGCTCCAGCCACACTTTCAGCTCAAGAGCTGAGGCTGGTGGATCTAC
>NW_022301172.1:0-3075 GCF_002776525.5 Piliocolobus tephrosceles | reverse complement strand
TTTTTTTTTTTTTTTTTTTTTTTCCTAGAAGCTTGAAAGATCGTTTTTGTGTCTTCATTAAAAGATTGAAGACTGTGGGCCAGACCCAAACTAATTCCATTGGCATCAGAGAGAAGGATTCTTTACCTATTTATCTATAGACATACTTGATTTTTTTTTTTTTTTTTGGCTGAATTATGATCTGGTTAGTCAAATCATACATTAGAGGAGTAATATTAAAAATTAAAAAATAAAATATGTATCTCTAAACCTATCCCTCTTCCATTCCATTTGTCTCTGTGTAATTTTAGAACCCTGAGCCATGATGTACATAGAGTTTATATTCTTTTAATGTCTTGCTACTTCATTGTTTTAATGTTTAATCTTTGGGTTGATGTATCACAGGTTACTTGACCATTTCTTGCAGGTGTTTGTGTTACTTTGTTTTTTTCCTTTAACTCTAATGCAAATTTGAGTGTTTGGCTGGTAGTTTTAGCGGGATTTAAGGCAGAGCCTCAGTTAGGGCCGTGGATCGATCTATGGTCCCTAGTTTGAAGAGGGAGGTGACAATCTGCCTTTTCTTCTAAAATTGATAAATGACAAGGGACGTTTACTTGATTTTGAGCACTTGGGACTCCCCTGGGGTTCACTGGTGTTGCAAGGTCAGGACTGGGGATCTCCTGCTGGAGAGGCCCCCAGCGTGCCCAGCGCAGGGTCCTGAGCACGTTTCTGCAGGACAGAAGCCCTGCACTTTGTCCAAACTCCAGCAGCCCTCACTCTGGGAAGAACTGGCTGCTCCAGGAATGAGGTCTATGCTCTGAAGCCCACAGTAAGCAGACCAGCAAAGGTCAGCACAGACGACCTTACATGAATCATTCATTTAACAAGCATTCATGGAATACAGACTCCGTGCAGTTGGAACTTAGAGTGGAAGGCCATCAGCTCACTGTTGTCCGAGCAGAGCTTAGTCTCTGGCTCCCTGTTGTAGTCTCTGCTCCTAGGAGGTTCACAGTGAGTATTGGGGAACCCTCCACAGGCACAGTTGCCAAACAAGGACCCCTCCCAAGGGCATCAGCCCTGGGCCTGAGCTCTGAAGAGGAGGAAGGCATTCCTAGGGCCGACTTCCCTTCTGGACACTGAGCTCTGCACAGAGAGAAACTCTTCCACATTCACTGCAGTAAAGTTCATAAAACAAATAACACTTTAGAGACTGGGGCCTGCATTCCCCAGAATTTCCATGGCCACAGGTGGTGGCTGCACCATGCGACTGGAGCCTGCATTCCCCAGAATTTCTGTGGCTGCAGGTGGTGTCTGCATCACGCAACTGGTGTCTATGTTCCCTGGAATTTCCGTGGCCATAGGTGCTGGCTGTACCCTGTGAATGAGGGTCTGTGTTCCCTGGAATTTCCATGGCCATAGATGGTGGCTGTACCATGTGTCTGAGGGTCTGCGTTCCCTGGAATTTCTGTGGCCGCAGATGGTAACTGTACCATGTGACTGAGGGTCTGCATTCCCTGGAATTTCTGTGGTCGCAGATGGTGGCTGTACCATGCAACCGGGGCCTGCATTCCCTGGAAATTCCGTGGCCACAGGTGGTGGCTGCACCATGCATCAGGTCCTGTCTCAGGAGTTGGTGCTATTCTCTCTGTTACTCCCTCACCTGACACAGAGCGGCAGTTCCTGGCCTTATCACTCCCAGGAAACACACAGGCATCTGTTTGGGATCCTTGTTTTATTTCCCCATGATCTTTGTTGTCAAAGGGAAATTCACATCCCTATGAAGCTGAAAATGGTGTGGGGCCCCCTGGTGGTCTTTCCAAGGCATTATCAGCAGGTAAACTAGACCTTATGGGCCAGTGTACCTGAAATGAAAACAGAAAGATAAGTCGTGTCACTAAGCTTTACTGGGAGATTCAGGGTCTTTGTCAGTGACAGAATCATCCAAAGTGAGTTGTTTGTTCACTGCAGATCGACACGGTTAGCTGTGTCAGGATTAAACTTACCCAGTGTCGACAGAGTGTAGCTTAATCCTCACAGAAGGGTGTCAAGCCCGTTGAAGAACAGCTGCCGAGCCTGCTATTGTCAGGAGAGGGGCAGGTGCGTCTCTCGCTTAGCCCAGTGCTGAAGGAGGCCGGGCTCACGTCAGGCCGTTGGTGTGAGCGAGCTGGATTTTTAGCATGCTGGGAAGATAAAGTACAAACATGTATTTCTAACTTGTGGGTGACCTTCTTCTGTGCTGCTTGAGTCTCTGTGGACCTTTCTCTGTTTCCTTCCTAAGGAGTCTGTGCCAGGGTCCCAGGCGTTCTCTGGGCTGAACCTCCGCGCCTGCCCACTTGGGAGCCTCCTCCTGGTGGCTGTGGAACTGGGCTGGGCCCACACTGTCAGCATCGTCCGGGGTAAGCAAGCCCGTCCCTCTGCACCTCAGTGTCCCCAGCTGCTGAACAGGGCTAATCAACTGACCGTCAGGATTAATGAGCTCGAGGAGCAGCCATGGGCGCAGGGAACACAGTGCGGGGAGCACGGGTGCAGGGAGCATAGGCATGGGGAGGATAGATACGTGTGGGGAGCGTGGGTGTGGGGATCGTGGGTGTGGGGAGCACGGGTGTCAGGAGCACAGGGGTGGGGAGCACGGGTGCGGGAGGCACGGGGGCCGGGAGCACAGGGTATGGAGAGCATGTGTGTGCTTGCTCTGCTCTGACAGATGCTGCCGAGCACGTACTCTGTGCTCAGATGGGTCAGAGCCTCAATGCCTCTTTTTTAAAAAAAGTCTTTCTTTTTCTAAAGATAGGACTTCCCTCTTCCTGGTGGCCGCTTTTAGTCGATAGTCTTTTAAGCCTGCTTTTCCAGAGGAAAGCTAGGAAGGATGGCCTCTGTAGGTTCCAGTCTGGGCATATCTGGAAGAATGGCCTGTTTTAGGGTTGAGTCTTGCGTATCTGGGGACATCTTTGAACCTCTGCTCAGAGTCCCAGAGCCACCTGTAGAGGCTCCCCAAATGTCTGCTGGGACTTTCCCCTCTGCTCGGGCATGATGAAGAGCAGAACCTCACCCTGCCACGACCTCTGGGGTCCTCCTTCCTGGAGGGCAGTGCCTTGGTGG
>NW_022301171.1:0-3069 GCF_002776525.5 Piliocolobus tephrosceles | reverse complement strand
ATATATATATATATTCTGGCTACCGGGTCTGTCCAGGTTAACTAAATACCTTAGCAGAGATCACCAAGATCTCAAGATTGACAGGAGATTGCTCAAACCCCACCCATGGATCTGGGGCTTGAATCCCTGGGAGAGCATGAGCTCCCTCAGTTACTACAGGTTCCAAATTCCTGCTTGGCTGTGACCCTACCAGGGCATCCTGGTCTTGTCCTGCAGCTTGTCCAGAATCCCCACGATGGAACTCAGCCTTAATTTCAAGTCTACTAAGAAACAAAACATGCTTTACTCAAGATTTAGAAAAGCCAGGGACAGACTGTGCTGCCATGCAAACAACTTCTAGTTTGATATGAGGCATCTATGCCTTTTAAACAAGTCCTTGACCACTGCCACCATTCAAATCCAACACTAGTCCCACAATTACCCTCTCCTCATTCTTTTCCCATCCCCACCTCTTATTCTCCCCCTTCTCCTTTCCCCCTGTTTCTGAAGGGGTGGCCTGCTCCTCCTCACCTGTGGGCATTTCTTGTTAGGTGGAACGAGAGACTTGAGAAAAGAAATGAGACACAAAGTATAGAGAAAGAAAAAGTGGGCCCAGGGGACCAGCGCTCAGCATACAGAGGACCCACGCCGGCACCGGTCTCTGAGTTCCCTTAGTATTTATTGATCATTATCTTTACCATCTTAGAAAAAGGGAAGTGGCAGGATAATAGGATCATCGTAAGGAGAAGGTGCAGTAAGACATATGAATAAAGATCTCTGTGACATAAGTTTAAGGAAAAGTGCTGTGCCTTGATATGCATATGTAAACATCTCCATAAACCTTTTTAGTGCATAAAGAGCAGCATTGCGCTAGCAAGTCCCACCTTCAGCCCTAAGGCAGTTTTCTCCTTTCTCGGTAAACAGAACATACAATCGGGTTTTACACTGAGATGTTCCATTGCCCAGGGACGGGCAGGAGACAGATGCTTTTCTCTATCTCAACTGCCAAGAGGCCTTCTTTCCTCTTACACTAGTCCTCCTCAGCACAGATCCTTCACGGATGTCAGGCTGGGGTACAATCAGGTCTTTCCCTTCCCAGGAGGTCATATTTCAGACTATCACATGGGAAACCTTGGACAATACCTAGCTTTCCTAGGCAGAGGTCCCTGCGGACCTTTGGCAGTGTACGTGTCCCTGGGTACTTGAGATTAAGAGAATGGTGATGACTTTTCACAAGCATACTGCCTTCAGGCACTTGTTTAACAAAGCACACCCTGACAGCCCAAAATCTGTTAAACCTTGAGTCACCACAGCACATGTCTCTTGCAAGGACAAGGTTGGCGGTAGGGTCACAGATGAACAGCATCTCAAATACAGAACAAAATGGAGTCTCTTATGTCTACTTCTTTCTACATAGACACAGTAACAGTCTGATCTTTCTTTTCCCCACAATTTCCATCCAACCCTCCTTGCCCCAGGAGTATCCCAGAACTCAGTTCTGCTCTTTGGCCACTCCCAAACTCAGCTCCACTCCCCTTTTTTGTTCACTCAAGACCAAGGTGAACATTTTTTCTTTTTCTTTTTCTTTTTTTTTTTTTTGGCCGGGGTCTCGCTCTGCCCAGGCTAGAGTGCAGTGGCCGGATCTCAGCTCACTGCAAACTCCGCCTTCCGGGTTCACGCCATTCTCCTGCCTCAGCCTCCCGAGTAGCTGGGACTACAGGTGCCCACCACATCGCCCGGCTAGTTTTTGTATTTTTAGTAGAGACGGGGTTTCACCATGTTAGCCAGGATGGTCTCGATCTCCTGACCTCGTGATCCGCCCGTCTCGGCCTCCCAAAGTGCTGGGATTACAGGCTTGAGCCACCGTGCCCGGCCGTATTTTTTTTTTTTGAGACGGAGTCTGGTTCTGTTCCCAGGCTGGAATGTAATGGCACAATCTCAGCTCACTGCAACCTCCGCCTCCCAGGTTCAAACGATTCCCCTGCCTCAGCCTCCCGAGTAGCTGGGACTACAGGTGCCACATGGCCAGCTAATTTTTGTATTTTTAATAGAGATGGGATTTCACCATGTTGGCCAGGATGGTCTCGATCTCTTGGCCTCCTGATCTGCCCGCCTTGGCCTCCCAAAGTGCTGGGATTACAGGTGTGAGCCACCGCACCAGGCCCTTTTTGTTGTTGTTTTTGAGACAGAGTCTCACTCTGTCGCCAGGCTGGAGTGCAATGGTGTGATCTCGGTTCACTGCAACCTCCACCTCCCAGGTTCAAATGATTCTCCTGCCTCAGCTTCCCAAGTAGCTGGGACTACAGGCTCGCGCCACCACGCCCAGCTAATTTTTGTTTTTTGTTTTTTGTTTTTGTTTTTTTTTGAGGCGGAGTCTTGCTCTGTCGCCCAGGCTGGAGTGCAGTGGCCGGATCTCAGCTCACTGCAAGCTCCGCCTCCCGGGTTTACGCCATTCTCCTGCCTCAGCCTCTGGAGTAGCTGGGACTACAGGCGCCCGCCACCTCGCCCTGCTAGTTTTTGTATTTTTAGTAGAGACGGGTTTCACCGTGTTAGCCAGGATGGTCTCGATCTCCTGACTTTGTGATCTGCCCGTCTCGGCCTCCCAAAGTGCTGGGATTACAGGCTTGAGCCACCGCGCCTGCCTAATTTTTGTATTTTTAGGAGAGTCGGGGTTTCACCATGTTAGGATGGTCTCAATCTCCTGACCTCGTGATCCGTCCGCCTTGGCCTCCCAAAGTGCTGGGATTACAGGCGTGAGCCACTGTGCCCAGCCTAGCCAGAATATATTCTAAGGATATCATCTGGCAAGTACATAAAGATGTTCATCATACTGCTATTTAAAATAGTTTTAAAAAAATCTACCCAGGCCGGGCGCGGTGGCTCAAGCCTGTAATCCCAGCACTTTGGGAGGCCGAGACGGGCGGATCACGAGGTCAGGAGATCGAGACCATCCTGGCTAACACGGTGAAACCCCGTCTCTACTAAAAAATACAAAAAACTAGCCGGGCAAGGTGGCGGGCGCCTGTAGTCCCAGCTACTCTGAAGGCTGAGGCAGGAGAATGGCGTAAACCCGGGAGGCGGAGCTTGCAG
>NW_022301170.1:0-1831 GCF_002776525.5 Piliocolobus tephrosceles | reverse complement strand
AAAAAAAAAAGAAAAAAAGAAAAAAAAAAGAAAACAAAAAGAAAAAAAGAAAGACAAATCAATGGCTGGGTGCGGTGGCTCATGCCTGGAATCCTAGTACTTTGGGAGGCCAAGATGGGAGGATTGCTTGAGCCCAGGAGTTCCAGACAAGCCTGGGCAACATAGCAAGACGCTGTCTCTACAAAAACATTTTTTAAAAAATTAGCCAAGTGACCAGGCGCAGTGGCTCACACTTGTAATCCCAGCACTTTGAGAGGCCAAGGCAGGTGGGTTACCTGAGGTCAGGAGTTCAAGGCCAGCCTGGCCTGCATGGTGAAACCCCGTCTCTACTAAAAATACAAAAATTAGCCTGGTGTGGTGGCTGATGCCTGTATTCCCAGCTACTCGGGAGGCTGAGGCAGGAGAATCGCTTGGACCTGGGAGGCAGAGGTTACAGTAAGCCGAGATCGTACCATTATACTCCAGCCTGGGTGACAGAGCAAGACTCCCTCTCAAAAAAAAAAGAAAAAAAAATAGCCAGAATGGTGATGTGGGCCTGTAGTCCCAGCTACTCAGGAGGCTGAGACAGAAAGAACACTTGAGCCCAGGAGGTTTGAGGCTGCAATGAGCCATGACCACACCACTGCAGTCCAGCCTGGGCAATAGAGCAAGACCCTGTCTCTACAAACAAATTTTTAAAAATTAGCTGGAGTGGTGATGCATACCTGTAGTCCCAGCTACTCAGGAGGCTGAGGCAGGAGGATCACTTGAGCCCAGGAAGTTGAGGCTGCAATGAACCAAGATCATGCCACTGTCCTCCAGCCTGGACAACAGAGCAAGATTCCATCTCAAAAGAAAGAAAGATAAATCAAGATGGATAGAGGGAGGGACAGAGAGAGACATGGAGAAGGAAAGAAGAGATGGGGGAGAGGGCAAGAAAAAGAGACAGAAGAAAGCTCATGCAGTCCTTGCCAAAGGGCGCCCACTCTGGGCTCACACTGCACCCATACTGGGGGCCGGCAGAATTGGACTCTGCCTTTTACTCCTGCCCACACCCTGTGCACTCCCACGTAAGACACTCACACACACACACGCTCTCCATGTGCTTATTACAGATCACAGTTCACTCTAACCTTCCCCACTCTCACACCCACGTACACACACAGATATCTTCCCTCTCTCCTACACTCTCCCAGTCTCTCACACTCACTCTTGCATACTCCCCAGCAGAGATCCCTGACATCATTTAGTCGCTAATGTCTACTCAAGAAAGGAAGGGAGGCCAGGTGCGGTGGCTCATGCCTGTAATCCCAGCATTTTGGGAGGCCGAGGCAAATGGATCACCTGAGGTCAGGAGTTCAAGACCAGGCTGGTCAACATGATGAAACCCCGTCTCTAGTAAAAATACAAAAATTAGCCAGGCCTGGTGGTGTATGACTGTAGTACCATCTACTTGGGAGACAGAGGCAGGAGAATTGCTTGAACTTGGGAGGTTCAAGCCATGGTAGGTGGAGGCTGCAGTGAGCCAAGATCATGCCACTGCACTCCAGCCTGAGCAACAGAGCAAGACTACCTCGAGAAAAAAAAAAAAAAGAAAGAAAGGGACTTCCCAAGGTCGTGTATCAGGGCAGGGAAGAGCTGGTGGCCCAGCTGGCTGCTGAGCTGGGAGACCACCTAGGTCTGACATCTCCCATCTTCCCAGCCTAAGCCAGGCCCTGGGATCATGGAGGCTGGGGAGGCACCGAGGAACATGCCTGGCATGTGCTGACAGGGGATTTTATGCTCCTCCCCAGCTGGCTGGGAGGAGAGGCCGGAGCTGGGGGCTCTGGAGGGCACCTGGGGGAGGTTGCAC
>NW_022301168.1:0-4464 GCF_002776525.5 Piliocolobus tephrosceles | reverse complement strand
GTCCAGGCTGGAGTGCAGTGGCACGATCTCGGCTCACTGCAAGCTCCACTTCCTGGGTTCAAGCGAGCACACCCAGCTAAGTTTTGTATTTTTAGTAGAGATGAGATTTCACCATGTTGGCCTGGCTGGTCTCAAACTCCTGACCTCAAGTGATCTGCCAACCTCAGCCTCCCAAAGTGCTGGGATTACAGGCATGAGCCACTGCACCCAGCCTCTTTTTCTTTCTTCTTTCTTTCTTGCTCTGTCACCCAGGCTGGAGTGCAGTGGTGCAATCATATCTCACTGCAACCTCAAACTCCTCGTTTCAAGAGGTCCTCCTACCTTGGCCTCCCAAAGCACTGGGATTACAGGCATGAGCCACAGTGCCTGGCCTTGATTGTGGTTTCTTTGATTCCTTAATTGGGCCTATGTGTGATTACTGTTTGGAGACTTTGGAGGACACTGTGGGAAACAGCTGCCCCAGGCAGGTGGGAATGGGTCTTCAGGAAAGCATGGAGTTGAATTTTTTAGGTAATAGTCTCCCTTTAGATTCAGACCTACATTTATTTGATACATAGCTCTACTACTTACTAACATAGTATGACCTTGGTCGAGTTTCTGATTCCTTCTGAGCCTCAGAAGTTTCCTTATCTTGGCCTGGCGCGGTGGCTCAAGCCTGTAATCCCAGCACTTTGGGAGGCCGAGACGGGCGGATCACGAGGTCAGGAGATCGAGACCATCCCGGCTAACACGGTGAAACCCCGTCTCTACTAAAAATACAAAAAAAAAAAAAAAAAAACTAGCCGGGCGAGGTGGCGGGCGCCTGTAGTCCCAGCTACTCCAGAGGCTGAGGCAGGAGAATGGCATAAACCCGGGAGGCGGAGCTTGCAGTGAGCTGAGATCTGGCCACTGCACTCCAGCCTGGGCGACAGAGCCAGACTCCGTCTCAAAAAAAAAAAAAAAAAAAAAAAGAAGTTTCCTTATCTAGAAAATGGAGATAATATAGAATGCATATGCTATATAATACTGTAATATATATAGTATATAATATATATGATGTCCTAGTATTGTGGAAAATCCTCAGCATATCCATAGTGCAAAGTCATAGAAGATTTGTGAGAACAGAGGCAGTAACACACTGGGATACACCCCTATGGATTCGGGACTTGCAGGGCGGGAGGTGGGGAGAGTGTGAATGGGGACTGGCTTTGCTGCAGGGCAGCTGCTCCCCCACCTCTCTGTGGTAAATCCTATTTATCTCCATGTGTCTTGTGAGGTACCTCCACTCCCTTGGACAAATCCGACCTCCATGTGTCCTATCAGGTTCACAGTTTGACTCAGAGAAAGGCTAGCACAGAGACAGTCCTAGGACAGATCTCCTGGTTTTCGGCCTAGGTAGGTAATCTTATGAGCAGGGAAGTTTGTAATCTTGTCAGCAGAGGGTAGGCAGTGTAGGTTGCTCAGGATGTGCACTGAAATATTCAGGAGCTTTATTTTAAGTAACCCTGACATTGTCATCCTGCAGCCTGAGCCCTTGACCTGAGCCTCACAGATGCCCCCTGTCCTCCACAATCACTGACCTCCACAGACTACTCGTTCTTATAGTTTTGTTTCTTTTTCTAGTTTTACTGAACTGGCTAGAATCTTCAGTACAATGTGTTTTTTGTTGTTGTTGTTTGTTTTTTGAGGCGGAGTCTTGCTCTGCCGCCTAGGCTGTAGTGCAGTGGTGCGATCTCGGCTCACTGCAACCTCTGCCTCCTGTGTTCAAGCGATTATCCCACCTCAGCCTCCCGAGAAGCTGGGATTACAGATACCCTCCACCACACCCGGCTAATTTCAGTACAATGTTGAATGGCAATATTGATACTAGAACCCTTGTCTTTTTCCTGATTTAAAGGAAAGTCTTTCAACTTTTCCCATTGAGAACAACTTTTTATAGAGACTATCATGTTAAAAAAAAACTTCCTGTCTTTTCCTAGTTTGATAGGAGTTTTTTGTTTGTTTGTTTGTTTTGACAGGGTCTTGCTCTGTTGCCCATGTTGGAGTGCAGTGGCGCCATCATTGCTCACCACTCACTGCAGCCTTGGCCTCCCAGGGCTCAAGCGATCCTCCCATCTCAGCCTCCCAAGTAGGTAGGATAAGCTCATGCCACCATGCCCAGCTAATTTTTTTTTTTTTCTGTAGAGACAAGGTTTTGCTGTGCTGCCCATGGCTGGTCTTGAACTTCTGGACTCAAGTAATCTGCCTACTTCAGCCACCCAAAGGGCTGGGATCCTGGGAATAGAGGTGTGAGCCATCATGCTCAGCTTTTTTTTTTTTTTTTTTTTTTTTGAGACAGGGTCTCATTCTGTCACCTTGGCTGGAGTGCAGTTGTGCAATCATAGCTCACTGCAGCGTCAACCTCCTGGGCTAAAGCAATCCTTCCACCTTGGCCTCCTAAGTAGCTAGGACTACAGGTGTGTACCACCACACCTGGCTAATTTTTTAATTAAAAAAATTATAAATAGATGTTAAGATTTGTCAGATACTTTTTCTGTGTCTTTCTTGGCAACCACAAGAGTCTTCTCTTTTAATCTGTAAATATGGTAAATTGGCTGGGCAAGGTGGCTCATGCCTGTAATCCCAGCATTTTGGGAGGCCAAAGGCAGGTGGATTACTTGAGACCAGGAGTTCGAGACCAGCCTGGGCAACATAGTGAAACCCCTTCTCTACTAAAAATACAAAAAATTAGCCAGGTGTGGTGGTACATGCCCATGGTCCCAGCTACTCGGGAGGCAGGCGAATTGCTTGAACCTGGGAGGCGGAGGTTGCAGTGAGCTGAGATCATGCCACTGGATTCCAGCCTGGGGTGACAGACTGAGACAGTCTCAAAAAAAAAAAAAAAAAAAAGTAAATTACATTATTTAATTTTCCAGTATTAAACTAACATTGTATTCTAGGGATAAACCCAACTTGTTTATTGTTTATAATATATTAACTTTTTTATGTATTACTAGTTTTTTTAGGATTTTTGCATCTATGTTCATAAAGGAGATAAACCTGAAAATTTTCTTTATTGAAAAAATTTTATTATTACTTTTATTTTTTAGAGACAGGGTCTCGTTCTGTTGTCCAGGCTAAAGTGCAGTGATGCAATCATGGCTCACTGCAGCCTTGAATTCCTGGGCTTAAGTGACCCTCCTACCTCAGCCTCCCAAGTAGCTGGAACTACAGGTGCATGCCACCACATCTGGCTAAATTTTTATTTATTTACAGACAGAGTCTCACCATTTGCTCAGGCTGGTCTCAAACTCCTGGCCTCAAGTGATCCTTGTGTGTTATGCTATCTTTTATGGGTTGAATTGTGTTCCCCGCCAAAAAGATGTTGAAGTCCTAACTCCTAGTAGCTCAGAATATGATCTTATGTAAAGTTGGGAAATAAGGTTGTTGCAGATGTAATTAGTTAGGATGATGTCCTTATAAGAAGACGGCCATGTGAAGACAGAAACATACTGGGAGAATGCCATGTGGCCATGGAGGCAGAGATTGGAGTTTTGCAGCTGCAAGCCAAGGAATGCCAAAAGTTGCTGGCAAACCACCAGAACCTAGAAGAGAAGAGGAAGGATTCACCAACAGGTTTCAGAGGGAGCACGGCCCTGCAGACACCTTGACTTCAGACTTCCAGCTTCCAGAATTGTGAGAGAATAAATTTTTGTTGTTTTAAGTCACTCAGTTGGTGGTAGTCTGTAATGGCACTTCTATGGAGCTAATACACTATCCTCCTAAAATGAATTGGAGATTTAAGCCTCTTTTTTCCTCTTCCCTGTAAGAGTTTATGCAGTACTAAAGTATCTGTTCCTTGAGTGTTTTATAGAACTCAACTGCAAAGCCCTCTGGGCTCACTATTTTCTTTGTGGGAAGGTATTTCTTGAATAGGAACTAAACTCTTAGTCATCTACTGTGTATCTTCAGCACTGAATATATGGGTGGGAACAAGACAGGCAAAGTCCTTGCCCTCATGGAGTGCCAATGGTCAGAAAAAATACATTCTGGACACACACACACACACACACACACACACACACACACACACACACACATATATATGTAATATCCAGTAGGCAATTGGATATGTATGTCTGGGCTCTGCAGAGGGGCCTGGGATGCACGTCCAGAAGTGGATGGTTGCGGCCAGGCACAGTGGCTCACGCCTGTAATCCCAGCACTTTGAGAGGCTGAGGCAGGTGCATCACCTGAGTCCAGGAGTTCAAGACTAGCTGGCCAACGTAGTGAAACCCTGTCTCCACTAAAATACAAGAATAGCAGCAGGTGCCTGCAATCCCAGCTACTCAGGAGGCTGAAACATGAGAATTGCTTGAACACAGGAGGTGGAGGTTGCAAGGAACCAAGATCATGCCATTGCACTCCAGCCTGGGTGACAGAGCGAGACTCCATTTCAAGAAAAATAAAAGTGGATGGTTGTTGAGATTTTGGGAAAAAATTAAG
>NW_022301167.1:7348-11130 GCF_002776525.5 Piliocolobus tephrosceles | reverse complement strand
TCCACCACAAGCAGTTTGAGCAGTTCAAAAGAATTGATGTTATCTCTAGGACACAATTATCTTTTTATAATAATCATATATGTCTAGTTTGCTCCAATAAATGAATTAACTGACTATATACCGAGCTAGATGTGGCTCAGAGTTGAATAACATACACTGCCTACCTTCAAAGAGATCCTTCTGTCATCAAATTTCATTGCACTTAGACAGCTTCCAAAATCTAGTGAAATGGAATTTTGGCTGAGAAAGAAGGCAGGCAAAGAAAGGCATTTTGCAACAGCAGCTAACTTTTAACTCCCTCAGCTTTTACCAGTTAGTCTATATACTTCTTTCATGTAGGGGAAATGCTGGGTGTGAAAATAATCCTATTTTCCAAAAATAATCCTCCAACACACACACTCGCCATCCACCCAATCATGTGCCCCCTAGGTCTCCTTAGTGAGGTAGTGGGAGAAATAATGGGCGCATCATGTAAACTTGTGAGTGCTCACTGATGACAGCCAACGAGAATGGATTTTCTGTGGAAATTCTGATTGTGATTGCAGCAATAAGCAGACATTTAGCACAGCAATTTTTCATGAAAGGATGGTGCCAATTTTTGACACACTGTTCTCCAAAAAGTCTATACCACTTTTATTTTTAAGTTCCAATTCAATGCTCTAAGGATGACACCAAAAACTGAGCTGCAATTCTTCGTTGAATTCCCTGACTTTCACTGGGCTTAGGGCACTCAAGTCATATTTGTAAGCCACAAAGAAGAAAGAAGTGCAAAGGAGCAAACTGAAGTGTCCTCCTATTTGGAAATATTTGTTCACTTATTCATTTTTAACAAGCCCCAAATACAGATATGCAAACCAGACAAAACATGCCAGATGACTGTGTCTGTTGTAAATAATGTAATAAATGTCAGTCTCTACAGTTTTAGTCCCAATTTCACGTTTGTATTTTATTTCTCCCTCTAGCAAAAATGACAAAGTTAAAAGGAAATATGTATTATGTGTCATCAGTGGTAATATATAAGAGCAGAAGTGCCTTACCATACATCAGCTTGAATATTACAAGGCAGAGGCAGAACCATTTCATTGAGATAAATGTGTTTTCATTTCAGGTGGTGAAATCAACTCCAATTACTCATATCTGGACTTAACTGCTTCCCATGACTGAAGCCAACACTGGAAAGATGGTTAGGATTCTCTAATCAGGTCATTAGATGTGATGGCTCCTACTAACATAATCACGACTGCTGCAGAAATGGATCTTCTCTCCTGCTTGTTTACACTGTTAGAATGTCTTTAGTGGAACTGTGGGAGGGTAGAAACCTCACCATTAAGCAACGAGATTTGGAGATGGAACTGCTCATGATTTGGTCCCCTGGTTTGTCAGCCTGCATTTCATCATCTAGGAAGTAATAGCCTTCTTAATGTTCATTTTATGGTCAGTTAGTACGTGAGATCTATGTATTCTTGGGTATTTCCTACCTAAGCATTGAGGCTAGAAAACAGGAAGAATCTAATTGCTAAGATATAACAGAACACCTCATTTATTTGCTGTTTATGGACATATCTAGGCTGATAATGTGGCAAAAGTCACAACAAGAGGAGGGTGGAATGACCTAAGACAAAAGTAATATTTGCATCTCACAATTAATACCAGCTCTTAAGATTTTGCTGGAAAAATATACTATTTATTTAATTGATTTTTTTCCCAATAGTTCATAATAAATGCATAACAAATAGGTAAAGTTAATCCTAGAAGCAAAAAATAGAAGCTTAACTTGTTTCTTTCTTTCACCTGGTTAAAGGATAGACCCCAAACACTTCAGTCCAATCATATAGGGGACATTAACGCTCAGGTCCCAGTGCAGAAATGAGGTTCCAGAACTGTGAAGAGAATGAAATTAATCTAGAACTTAAGTATCTAGGCACCACATTGCTTCTAATTGCACTTAACATTATCGCCAAACTCCTGGTCTATAAATTGAAACATCACTTGGGAAACGTTTGCTTTATGCTTAATCATTTGGAGTCTCACAGACCAAAGACAAAGTCCATCTAGAACTCATTTGCAGTTAAAAAAAAAAAAAGAAAAATATTAGGTTTGTGTATTTTGCTTCATGCTGGAAGAGAAAATGAAATCCGGGGAAGCACAGAATATCTAAGTAAGGGAGATCTGGGAAAGAAATCTCACCAGGTCTGAGCCATATTGGGTAATTCTAAAAAGGTAATAGGGAAGCATTTTTCTTTCTTTCTTTCTTTCTTTTTTTTTTTTTGTGGTAGAGGTGGAGGTCTCACTATGTTGCTGGTCTTAAGCTCCTGACCTCAGTGGATCCTACTGCCTCAGCCTCCCTAAGTGCTGGGATTACAGGTGTGAGCCACCACACCAGGCCCAAGAGGCGTATTCTAAAATTTTTTGGTATCCAACCACTTTGAAAATGTATGGAGAGCTATAAATCATCTCCCCATAAACACATGGATGCATATACACAAAATTCTTGCACAGGATTTTCGGGACGTCATAAATTTCTGAGAGCTGGCTTAAGAACCTTAGGATTATGGATTCCGATTTCTTTATTTTTCCTTTTTTTTTTTTAAGACCGAGTCTTGCTTTGTCGTCCAGGATGGAGGGCAGTGGCGTGATCTGGGCTCACTGCAAGCTCTGCTTCCCGGGTCCACGCCATTCTCCTGTCTCAGCCTCCCGAGTAGCTGGGACTACAGACGCTTGCCACCATGCCCGGCTGATTTTTTGTATTTTTAGTAGAGTCAGGGTTTCACTATAGCCAGGTTGGTCTCAATATCCTGACCTCATGGTCTGCCCTCCTCGGCCTCCCAAAGTCTGGGATTACAGGTGTGAGCGACCGCGCCCGGCCCTAGAATCTGGTTTATTAAAGGAAATGTATTTCAAGTCAGAGCTTGTCATTTATTGCAAAGGAAAATAAAAACTTCATTTAAAAAATCAAAAACACCCACATGATAAAATGAGGTCCTGCTTGCTTTTAAACTACTTGGTGACCACCATCAGTTATTTTCTTGACCACAGGATGCACCTAATTCCTAACTATGAAAACAGGTACAAACATTGTTCATTGGGCTTTTGGCTTCAGCCTTGAAACAATCGGATTCTCTCAAACTCAGGAATGTGAATGGCTATTGGGTTGATGCAGCTGTTTCCATTCTAGAAATGGACCTGGAATCATGTACTTTTCACCCATGGAGAGTCCTTTGTGTGAAACTTGAAAAGGCAACGTCCCAAAGTCCCCATATGGGTGTTTCTTCCAGTAGAGGAATTACTCTAATGACTTCTTAGCAAAACTTACATAATCAGGGCAGGCCATCAAAATACTCCAAAACACAAAGGTTTGCTCCATTTCTGACGGACCTGTCTCCACTGCTATCAGTCTCACCAACAGCGTCACATCAAGTCAGAGGAACGGTTTGTTCATTTAAGAAGGATCTTCATGGCTGGGTGCGGTGGCTCATGCCTGTAATCCTATCACTTTGGGTGGCCAAGGTGGGTGGATCACGAGGTCAGGAGTTTGTGACCAGTTTGGTCAACATACTGAAACCCTTATGTACTAAAAATACAAAAATTAGCCATGCTTGGGGGCACGTGCCTGTGGTCCCAGCTACTCGGGAGGCTGAGGCAGGAGAACTGCTTGAACCTGGGATGTGGAAGTTGTGGTGAGCCAAGATCGCACCACTGCACTCCAGCCCGGGCAACAGAATGAGACTCCATCTCAAAAAAAAAACACCTTCATCTTCCTGCCAATTTGCACAAAAAAAAAA
>NW_022301167.1:0-7248 GCF_002776525.5 Piliocolobus tephrosceles | reverse complement strand
AAAAAAAAAAAAAAAAAAAAAAAAAAAAAAAATGGTACCTGTTAACCAGAGGCAATGAAAAGCACCTCCCAGGCTGCTGTAGTAAGTGTAGTAAGTGGATCGGTAACTGGTGGGAGGTTCCAACCCCCGAGACCTGTGACTATGTCATGCAGCAAAAGGGCTTTGCCACAGGCCTTAGGAGAAGTATCCAGGGCTATCCAGCGAGGGCCAATCTAATCCCATGAGCATCTAAGAGCATAGAACTGGCCAGGCGAGGTGGCTCACCCCTGTAATCTCCGCACTTCGAGAGGCTAAGGCAGGCGGATCACGAGATCAAGAGATGGAGACTACCCTGGCTAAAATGGTGAAACCCCATCTCTACTAAAAATACAAAAATTAGTCGGGCATCGTGGCGGGCACCTGTAGTCTCAGCTACTCAGGAGGCTGAAGCAGGAGAATCACTTGAACCCGGGAGGTAGAGGTTGCAGCAAGCTCAGATCATGCCACTGCACTCCAGCCTGGCCAACAGTGCGAAGACTCCATCTCAAAACAATATTTTAAAATAGGGCATAGAATTTTCTCCGAGTGGAAGAAGAGAAATGCACACAGGGGAACTGGAGAGCCTGACCAGGTCCCTGGCCCAGCTAGTCCTGAGCTGATGGGACCACGTGCAAAGACCAGATAGAGGCCTCAGGAGCTGAGGGCAGCCCCCAACAGATGGCCAGCAAGGGAACAGATACCTCAGTCCTGCAACCACAAGGAACTATATTTGGCCAAAAGCGCTTGAAAACAATTCTCCAATGAGGAATGCAGCCCAGACCACATGGTGATTTTTGCCCAGTGACACCCACGTCAGACTTCTGCCCTACAGAACTGTGAGATGATACAATTTCAATTGTTTTAAGCCACGAAATATGTGGAAATGTGGTAAAGCAGCAACAGAAATGAATACAGTGATTTACGTGGAAACCCCTAGAAGAGTGTCTGGCACGCTGTTGTCACCTGACAAGCGTTTCCCGATTTCCTTACATCGCAAGGCAGGGCTGGCCACACTCCATCCAAAAGAGATGATAGACTTGCTCTGACAAAACATTCAGTGAATTATAAATGGCCCAGAACACCTACAAATTTCAGGTTTCAGGTAAGTGATTGCCTTTCCTTTCACTTAGAAACCTCCCAATGCTCATCTTACCGGTAAACTCTGAGGATCAGGCAGGAGACTAAACAACAGACAAACCCAGCCCCAGAGGCCCCGAGGGAGCCCATCCCAGCACTCACTCCGCTGCACTGAAATGATGTCCAGGTCAGTTTATCCCACTAGACCAAGAACTCCAGCTCTCCATGTGTGAGTCACCAGTGCTGCCTCTGCATCTCTGCTTCTACGACGGTGCTTCTGCACTTCACAGGAAATCTGTATCAATGTTTGTCAACACTATATATGACAGTATAACTTAATATCTGCACAGAAAATATAAATTCTCTGAGGACCAGGGCCGGGTTTATTAGCGTTTAAAAAAAAAAATCTTAGGTAATACAATATTTCATTTAAAATTTACAAAATTCCATTACATTCATGATTTCATTTCATCCTCAAAACAATCTCCTGAGTTGGGCAGAACAGGTATTACTAACAACTAACTCCATTTTACAGGTGAGGAAACTGAAGTTCACAAAGTACTTGGACTTAAGAAAAGCTTTAATAGGGCCACATATCGAAACCAAATCCTCTGCTCAAAAGAACTAGAATAAGTTATCTTTTACATATTATTCATACTTATATCCTGTCAACATCCAAAAATGTTTTGAGGTAGCCTGCAATAATAGACACCTATCCAATAAAAACATTAAAATGAAAAACAGGTGGGGAAAAAAAAAAAAACAGCAGGTGACATGGGAGACAGACAAAGGTAGATACCAAAGACTGAGACTTAGAATCTAAGAAAACTTCATCTCTGACCTTTCAGTTCCAGGGAGATAATACTAAAGGAAACAAGATGGTTTATAGACTCATAAACTGACAAAAGAGAGGTTGCATCAGTTCTTAATTATGAAACACTCCTGGCAGCCACAGCAAATCTCTAGGACAACATACCAATGGCATCAAAGCAAGAGTATACTTCAGTGATAGAGTGAATTAAGTTCCCTGTTTGGGACCCAGGCCAGGGCTAGAGAGACGAACTCTGAAATGTAGAGCTCAAAACTTTATCCTCTGTTGGCCAGGCACAGTGGGTCACACCTGTAATCCCCAGCACTCTGGAAGGCCGAGGCGGGCAGATCACGAAGTCAGGAGATGGAGACCATCCTGGCTAGCACAGTGAAATCCTGTTTCTACTAAAAATACAAAAAAATAGCCGGGTGTGGTGGTAGGTGCCTATAGTCCCAGCTGCTTGGAAGGCTGAGGTAGGAGAATGGAGTGAACCCAGGAGGCGGAGCTTGCAGTGAGCAGAGATCCTGCCACTGCTCTCCAGCCTGGTCAACAGAGCAAAACTCCGACTTCAAAAAAAAAAAAAAATACATACATATATATATATACACACACACACACTGTGTCTTCTCCATACCCAAGTGCCCCCTTCTGTGAGAGACTTCCTTACACCATTGCAGGGAAGAGAATTTTTCTCTGCTATATTTGCTTGAAAGAATTAAAGGTGTAGGGCAAAGATTCTTGGAAATTATGTCATTTACAATCCTCAAAAGTGAGAAAAATGAAGCCCAGAAGAGAAGAGCTTCCAGGAAAATTCCAGAGCCGGAAGTAGACCCAGTACATTGTTTCTGTTTTTGTTTTGAGAGGAAGTCTCACTGTATGGCCCAGGCTGGAGTGCAGTGGAGCCATTTCACTCAGTGTAACCTCCGCCTCCTGGGTTCAAGCTATTCTCCTGCCTCAGTCTCCTGAGTTGCTGCGATTACAGGAGCCCACCACCACGCCCAACTAATTTTTGTATTTTTAGTAGAGACAGGGTTTCACCATGTTGGCCAGGTTGGTCTCGAACTCCTGACCTTAAGTGATCCGCGTGCCTAGGCATCCCAAAGTCCTCCGATTACAGGTGTGAGCCACCGCACCCAGCAGACCTGGTAAGTTTTAATCAAGTACTCTGAACTATGAAACAAACACTAGGAAGTAATAGAAAAAAAATAATCTAAAAACCCTCTGGAGAGTCAAAGAATTTCAGATCTTAAAAAGCATGAATACTTGAATTCGTGGTATTCAAAAACGACCTCGCACTTACTCGCATGTACAAACTGCCTGCCCACCTCTATCAGAGCATTTTTTCAAGCTGTGCTACAGTTAACTATGTACTGCCCAAAGCCAATCTGTCCCTGCAGATCATAAGCTCTTAACTACCAGGACTTCAGGAGAACAATCAAAACTTCAGAGAGAAGGGAGCCACCGAAACACAGTTCATAGCAATGGGTCGGCAGGAGCTGATGACTGGAAGTGGGCTGTAGCCTTGGGGTCTGGGACAGCGGAGGGCAAAGAAGGCAAAAGGGCCTGCATGACATGCTACAGGGCTAGGAGCCACAGCTGCAGTGATTAGTTCAGTTTTGTCTCCTATGTCTGTTACTTATACACCATCTCTTGTTCAGAAAGAACTTCAGGTTGAGTATTTGGACTCCTTGAGCCTTCTGCTGTTTGTCTCCGGGACGTTTAACACTCTTAAAAGGGGAAAACTGTCCAGTTCCATTATGCTTCCTGGGATATTACAGGTTTTTCAAAAGTTTGAGGAAAGCATCCACTGAGGAGTAATTCCACTTTCTCTGGTGGCTGAGAAATACGTGTCTGAGGGACCCCATCAAGCTGAGGTCGGAGTCTCCCCACCTATGGACCTCACCCTGGCTCCCCCCTCATAAATCTGACCTCTAACTGTAACTGCCTTGGCCTCATTCCGTGGGTGTGGATGCTCCTGCGTGAAACGTATTTTCAGCCCGCCAAATTCTTGGGAGAGTTTCTTCCACTCTCCAGGCGCTGAGAGCTACAAAGTTCAATCTGGCTTTCCAGATTTTTTTTTTTCTTCCCATTACTAACAGAAGAAATCAAGAAGCGCCGGGCAGAAGGGCCCTGCTCCCACCAATCAGAGCCCAGCCGAAAGCTAGAGCAGGAAGTGCGGCGGTGGGACGGGCGGTGACAACCCCTCGCCCCCCAGGACCCGCGGGCCTGGGCAGAGGTCGGTGAGGCCACTGCGCGACAGCTCCGGCCCGTGCCTTTCACTTTCTCCCGCCCAGCAAGTGAAAGGATAAATCACAGGGCGGGGGCAGTGCGCCCCCAGCAACCGCGCACCCCGCGCACAGAACCCCACTACACGCGCGTCCCAGGCGGGTCGACCCAGACAAGTCACGCGGTGGCGCATAGCCCCACTGGCAGGGCAGCCGGGACTCACGCGCGCGGGTCCACGCAGTCACCTATATAAGTGACAAAACACCCAGGAAGCCCTCATGCGGGGCCAGGAAAGAGCCCCCACCCAGAGTCACGGACTCCCTCCTCTGAGGGTCCGCGCAGTCCCCTCGGTGAGTCTGGCGAAGCAGCCTCACTGTGAGGGAGGGCGGGAAGGGCGTTGGAGTCTCCACACACGGTGACCCGGCCACCGTTCCATGAGTGGGTCCATGCAGGGCCCACTCTGCCGCACGTGGGGACAAGCCAGGCCGCGGAGGACCGGGCAGAAGCCAGCGCCCGGGTCCATGCAGTCCCCTCCGCGGCAGACGCGGGGAGCCGGGGAGCAGTGGGGACCGGCCCGCACCCGCAGGCCGCCCGGGACCCCGCGCTGGCCCACGCGGTATCGCAGCAGACGCGAAGCCCGTGGTGCCACCCGAGGCGGAGACAAAGCCCAGGCGCACGGATCCGGGATCCCGACCCCGGACCCTGCGGAGCCCAGCTCGGAGCCACCACGCCCGGCGCAGAGACCCCCGCCCGGTCCGCAGACCCCGTCGCCCGTCGCCCAGTCTCACCTCGGGCCGCCGCCTCCCAGTGCTAGCTCCTCGCTGCGGCGCCGGGGCGGACTAGAGCACAGCTGAGCAGCCGACAGAGACGCAGCAGCCTCAACAAGGGAGACCCTGGGCGGGGCCGCCGCCGCCGCAGCCGCTTCAGCCGGTGTTCCCCGCTCAGGATCCGGCTCCGATCAAGGAGCTGCAGCTGGCGCTGGGCTGAAGTCGAGACACACACCACCCAGGTGTAGAGGGCCCCGCCGCCCGCCGCCCGCCGCCCGCCGCCCGCCGCCCCGCCCCCAGCGGAGCCGGACGCCCAGGGCCCGCCCCCCGGCCAATGGGGAGCGTGCATAATCAGGTACTTAAAATAATTCTCCAAAATTAACAATGGTATCCTATTATTAGTACCATTGATAATTATTAAAATCCATCATTGATGTGTAATAACCATATTATTACTCCTAATTCCACAGGCAGGGTACACGTACCCGTGGGCCCCCAGCCGCCGCCACGCCCCGCCCCCACCTGTGTACCCAAGAGCCTGGGCACTGAACATTCAGACAAAACGTCCAGGGTGAGAGTGTTCACGTCCCAGCGTATGTGTTTGAAAGCAGGGAACTGAGATTCTTCTGAGTTAATGCAGACGATTGGGCCAAAAAACAAGGCACATCCACCTGTGAATGGGGTGAGCTCCCAGCTGGCGGCGCAGAGGCTGTAGATATGAAAGAACTCACTTCCCTGCACACTGAACTGCATCAGCATCTCCACATCGACCGCACCTGGGCTCTGCTCGCCCCTCCAAACTAGAATGACAGTGGCTGCTTCTGGACAGTATGTCAAGGACGGATGGACAGACATCCTGGACACACACTGTACAGAGATCAGGGGCTGGGCAGGGGGAAGCGGCACAGCCTTGGGGCCAGTAGGGGCGAGGCCAGGAAGCCTCGGTGAAGGCCTGTGTCTCCTCACCCAACAGAAGCAGGAGCGGCCACCCAGTGTGGGCTGCAGCTGCGATGAAGTGGCCAGTGGGACATAGCAGGAGGCCGTGGCCAGCCTTACCCCCAGCCCGGGAGGAGGGCCCCATCTGCGGGCACTGTCCCGGGAGCCGGCATCCTGAGACCCCAGGGAAGGTGGGAAATTGCCCATGGGCATTGGGCGCTCAGGCTGGAGGTGGTGAGACCTCGAGGCCCTGCAGTCGGGGAGGCGAGGGCAGAGGTGGCCAGACTGCAGCTCAGTGAAGGGCTTTGGCAGGAAAGGCCCGCAGAGGCTGCCTCGCCAGCCCGGGGGAGGTTGCTTCCACCCCAGAGGCTCCACAGGGCCCTCGGTGGTGATGCCTAACCTTGTCCTCTGACAGAGGACCATCGAGACAGAGTCACTCAAACCTCTGCCAAGCTCCGCACCCAAATGAAGCTGTTACCACAGACGCTGAGGCAGGCAGTGCTCATCTCAACTCTGTACAAGTGGTTTCTTTAGCCAGTTCTCCAAATTCTTAATGACAAACCGCACTAAACGTGGGTTTTCAGTATCACCTATGCTCATAGCTATGTGTAAAATAACTATCACAAGGAAAACTAGGTGGTGAACCCAGGAGGAGGAAATCCCCACGACGAGTCCAGAGAACACCAACGGACGGTTGGCTCTTCCCGGCTGAACCCAGGAGCGCTTGTCTGGGCTCACCTCCATTCTAATTTCCAGATTGATTTTGACTTTCCCACAATTTCATTATAGACATTTCTCAAAAGAAGACATTCATACAGCCAACAGACACACGAAAAAATGCTCATCATCACTCGCCATCAGAGAAATGCAAATCAAAACCACAATGAGATACCATCTCACATCAGTTAGAATGGCAATCATTAAAAAATCAGGAAACAACAAGTGTTGGAGAGGATGTGGAGAAATAGGAACACTTTTACACTGTTGGTGGGATTGTAAACTAGTTCAACCATTATGGAAAACAGTATGGCAATTCCTCAAGGATCTAGAACTAGATGTACCATATGACCCAGCCATCCCACTACTGGATATATACCCAAAGGATTTTAAATTATTCTACTACAAAGACACATGCACACGTATGTTTATTGCGGCACTATTCACAATAGCAAAGACTTGGAATCAACCCAAATGTCCATCAGTGACAGACTGGATTAAGAAAATGTGGCACATATACACCATGGAATACTATGCAGCCATAAAAAAGGATGAGTTTGCATCCTTTGTAGGGACATGGACGCAGCTGGAAACCATCATTCTTAGCAAACTAGCACAAGAAGAGAAAACCAAACACCGCATGTTCTCACTCATAGGTGGGAACTGAACAATGAGATCACTTGGACTCGGGAAGGG
>NW_022301158.1:7667-11083 GCF_002776525.5 Piliocolobus tephrosceles | reverse complement strand
GAAGAAGAACCCGGAAGTGCACCATCTTGCCTCGGTTCATCCAAACATTTCGTCCATGTTTTTTTGTAATAGTGGAAAAATATATATGGGGGCCATCTAGTGGCCAATGCAATACTTTTTTTTCTCCTTTGGCTTTGAAATTAATTACTAGTTTTCCAGAATTATATTCTATCTCTTCTGCTGTCAAAACAAGGAGAGACAAACATGATTTCCATGATGATAAGAATCCCTTAGTAGGTGTTTTCTCCATTAAACTGTTTGGATGTCATCCTTTTAAATTTGTTAACCATAGTGGAAGCTGGGAGGTGGGGGAAACATGAATAATGACAAAAGCCTTAAATGTCAAGAGAGGTTTGGCTAATCAGTTCAGCATTTAAGCAACTTGATTAGCAAAGGTGCTTGGCTTTAACAGTTTTTTAAATAATCATTTTCGAGTGTAGGTTTAAAATTGCCTTACTACCAATCCGAGTGACATAGTAAATCAATTGAGGACAGGGCTGTAATATTCAGCAGGTATGCACTTCAACTGCTGAGGCTTCACAGCTAATATACCTTCTGATCTGTTAGTGCTTCTGCTGTACCTGTTGACTATCATGTTGAGTGGTGGATGTGAAATATCTATGTATATAGGAACGTGCCTGTGCCTAGTTCCTATAATAAATCGGGCAAATTATCTAACCAGAATCTTGCTGTTAATTTAAGAACTATAATTATTTCTGCCTTCCTTTCTCATCCCCAGAAACAACCAACTTTAACAGTCTCTTGTATATCCTCTTTGAAATGTTTATGACTATACAACCATCATTTTTATTATACAAAGTGTATCACACATACTATCTTGCTACTTTTTATCCACTTAATATATATTTGAAGATACTTCCCTTCATGTTTATAAAGAGCAGGTGTCTTCTTTTTGAATTGCTCCAAGCTACTCTAATTCATGGATGTGCCAGGATTCATTTAGTCCTCTACTGATAGGCATTTAACTTGTTTCTAATCTTTGGTTAGTACAAAAAAGTACACAAACAGCATCCTTGTACATATTTCTTTGCTTATACATTACAGTATTTTTTTTTTTACTACAGTGTGTCTACCTCTTTGTATCTCTTTTATTTTTATTATTTTTTATTTTTTTGACACAGTTACAGGAGTCTGCCTGTTTTTAAACATTTAATACTTACTATGTAGAAGGCAAAGGTGCTCCACTAGGTGTTGGGAATGCAAAATAGTCTAAGACAGAGGCTCTACCCTCATGACATTTTTAATGCAATTTAATAAACAAAATGCTGATAAAGATAAAGAAGCAAAGTAATTTATGATTTCTAATTTATGGATGGTACTGCAACTTTAGAGTCAGAGGAACGTAGAGAACAAAAAGGTCATTTGAGTCTGCAATGGTATGGGGCAATGGACGGGATTTGAGCTACTCTCTAAAGCCAGGGCAGGCATTAGATACAAGAATAATAGCAGGGAACATATCCAGGCAGGAAAAACAGTGTGAAAAAATCATGGAAATGGAAAGGTACATTGTGTGTTTTGCAGGACGCCATTTTGGTTAATTTAGGGTAATGACATATCGGCATCAGTAAAATTCAAGCAAAAGCGATTCATACTTCAAAAGTAAAGAATATATTTGCTATAAAATTATTCTAAACTAAGTCCCGTTCAGCAGACCACAAAAGAACCAAAACATGAAAATTGAATCATAGCAACCCCTAGCTTTCTTCACTATAATTATTTTATGGTCATTTCTCTATGTCCAAAGAAAATGTCTGGAATTACCTGGTTTTGGCACTTTGATTTTATAAATCCTCCTGAGGGATCACTCAGTCAAGAACCCTATTGAATGTCTATCATGTACTAGGTGCTAAACCCACCAAATTGAGTAAGACATTAAACCTGTCCTTGAAGAAACAAGTATTCATGTCTTTTATTTTGTTATTATTATTATTTTTTTTTGAGATGGAGTCTCTTGCTCTCTCGCCAGGCTGGAGTACTTTGGTGTGATCTCGACTCACGGCAACCTCTGCCTCCCAGGTTCAAGCGATTCTCCTGCCTCATCCTCCCGAGTAGCTGGGATTACAGGTGTGCACCACCATGCCGGGCTAATTTTTGTATTTTTAGTGGAGACCAGGTTTCACCATGTTTCCCAGGCTGGTCTCCAACTCCTGGGCTCAAAGGATCCACCTGCCTCCTAAAGTGCTGGGATTACAGGCGTGAGCCACCACGCCCAGCCTCTTGTATTCAGGTCTTATCTCTTCACACTCCTCTTTCCCTTCTCAACATATGACAACCTGGAAATAGCTAACACAGGCCTTGGAATTTGATTATAATATCAATAGTTCCATTGATCTCACTCCATAATTTGTAGAGAGATTAGTGTTTATTAAAAGCAAAGAAAAATAAATCAAAGAAACAAAAATGTCTTAGTAAATTCGGGAGGTAGTTTTTAAGGCAAATTGTTCAAAGTAAATCCAGTACTTTATTATTATTATTGTTATGATTATTATTTTGCCAAACAAGATATGGTACCTTGAACAATAAAAAACAAGACACATTTGTGTCTGCATTAGCAAAGGTAAATGCTAGTTTGTTGACAGAAGATTAAAGTAAAAAATTCTCAGTGGATTACAATGGAAGTTTACTTCTCACTGATACAAAGTCCAGTTTGTAGTTGTGGAAAGGTAATGCCCATGTAGCTAATCTGGAACTCAGGCTGTTAGAAGCTCTGTCATCTTCAACGTTAATCTTCAAATGTCACGCAGGAATTCAACAATCAGCTGGCAGATGGGGGAAGAGAGAGTGTATTATTACATCAGAAGTTTTATGGGTCATGGACCATGTCTGGAAGTTACAAAAATAGTATTACTCCTGTTTCCATTAACTAGAACTCAACCACATCACCCCCATCTAATTCCAAGGAAGCCAGAAATGCAGCCTTTAACTAGGCAGTCTCTATTCAGTTATAAGTTTACAATATGGATCAGGAGCAAGAATCTTTGGTGGACAGGTAGTCATCTCTGCACAGTGTCCAATCTCTTTTAAAACAATCTGATTTAGGGCATTCTTATTTGTTTGCATTGTTTTTTTCACTAGAACTATTTGCTTAAGAGTGATTAATAGCGGCCGGGCGCGGTGGCTCAAGCCTGTAATCCCAGCACTTTGGGAGGCCGAGGCGGGCGAATCACGAGGTCAGGAGATCGAGACTATCCTGGCTAACAGGGTGAAACCCCGTCTCTATTAAAAAATACAAAAAACTAGCCGGGCGAGGTGGTGGGTGCCTGTAGTCCCAGCTACTCCGGAGGCTGAGGCAGGAGAATGGCGTAAACCCGGGAGGCGGAGCTTGCAGTGAGCTGAGATCTGGCCACTGCACTCCAGCCTGGGCGACACAGCAAGACTCCGTCTCAAAAAAAAAA
>NW_022301158.1:0-7567 GCF_002776525.5 Piliocolobus tephrosceles | reverse complement strand
GGCGCCTGTAGTCCCAGCTACTCGGGAGGCTGAGGCAGGAGAATGGTGTAAACCCGGGAGTCGGAGCTTGCAGTGAGCTGAGATCCGGCCACTGCACTCCAGCCTGGGCGACAGAGTGAGACTCCGTCTAAAAAAAAAAAAAAAAAAAGAAAACGAAAATATAGTGAAAGTTTGCATAAACTTCCATGCCAAGAGATATGATTTCTAGTCAGAACCTTCCTGCAAAGTTTTAGTATACAACATGGCATAGGCAACAAAATGTGAGTCCATGTTTCTCTAAAAAAATGGTATTTTCAATGGGTAGATAATTTGTTAGTAGCCTGTAAAAGCATTCTCTTCAACGTATTTCTCTGTTGCCGTAAAAGTCAACCTCCAATTTAAAACCAGGCCAATCATAAAAAATAATTCCTAGGGCTGACAAAAGAGATGTTGGCTGTATAATTCAGTATCAAGTTTAAAGAATACACAGATAAAGGTAAATAGAATACCCGAGATTTTTTAAAGACCTATTGAAATTTTTATGCTTTCTTTTTTTTTTTTTTTTTTTTTTTTTTTTTTTTTTTGAGGCGGAGTCTTGCTCTGTCGCCCGGACTGGAGTGCAGTGGCCGGATCTCAGCTCACTGCAAGCTCCGCCTCCCGGGTTTACGCCATTCTCCTGCCTCAGCCTCCCGAGTAGCTGAGACTACAGGCGCCCGCCACCTCGCCCAGCTAGTTTTTTTTTTTTTGTATTTTTAGTAGAAACGGGGTTTCACCGTGTTAGCCAGGATGGTCTCGATCTCCTGACCTCGTGATCCGCCCGTCTCAGCCTCCCAAAGTGCTGGGATTACAGGCTTGAGCCACCGCGCCCGGCTATGCTTTCAATTAATACAGCATTACGGTATATCTATACGGATATAAAACTTCTCAAGTTATTTTTGTTAAGATTCAGTTTTCCGTGTAGAGAGACCACCAGATAGGCTTTGTGTGAACAATAAAGCTTTTTAATCACCTGGGTGCAGGCGGGCAGAGTCGGAAAAGAGAGTCAGCAAAAGGGGATAAGGGTGGGGCCATTTTATAGGATTTGTAGGTAAAGGAAAATTACAGTCAAAGGGGGGTTGTTCTCTGGCCGGCAGGAGTGGGGGTCACAAGGTGCTCAGTGGGGGAGCTTTTAGAGTCAGGATGAGCCAGGAAAAGGACTTTCACAAGGTAATGTCATCATTTAAGGCAAGGACCCGCCATTTTCACTTCTTCTGTGGTGGAATGTCATCAGTTAAGGCAAAGCGGGGCAGGGCATTTTCACTTCTTTTGTGATTCTTCAGTTACTTCAGGCCATCTGGGCATATACAGTGCAAGTCACAGGGGATGCGATGGCTTGGCTTGGGCTCAGAGGCCTGACAGGACCCACTTGGAAAAGATCTTACAGTGATCAGGAAAGCTCCTGTGTGGTCAGGGAGTAGTCGTGGGATTAGAGATTACTGCTTTAAAGTGACATTTGCATTTTTGTTTGTTTGTTTGTTGTTTTTTCAGACAGAGCCTCACTTTGTGACCCAGGCTGGAGTGCAGTGGTGTGATCTCCTTGTCTCACTGCAACCTCCACCTCCCAGGTTCAAGTAACTCTCTGCCTCAGGCTCCCGAGTAGCTGAGATCATAGGCGTCCGCCACCATGCCAGGCTAATTATTTTGTACTTTTAGTAGACAGGGGTTTCACCATCTTGGCCAGGTTGGTCTTGATCTCCTGAACCACCTCAGCCTCCCAAACTGCTGGGATTACAGGCATGAGCCACTGTGCCCGGCCGACATTTGCATTTTTTATCATGGTAAATGGGCATTTGCCTTTTACATTGCTATAAATGCTCCCAGAAGGTAGGGAAGCAGTACAGGACTGTGTGATATTATTTGCTACTGAGAAGTAATGAAGAACTTAGAGGACAATTGTGGGGAAAGAAGAATAGCAACCACACCATCACCCCTACAAACATTACACACCTTTATCAAAAAGTCAGCCTCATTCATGCTTTGTCTGCATACTTGCTGTTTGCTCTTGCCTGGAGTGACACTGTGTTCCCACCCCCATCCTAGCTTATTTGGGCACACATAATAATAAAATTATATATGTAAGGGCCTGGTGCAGTGACTCACACCTGTAATCCCAGCACTTTTGAAGGCCAAGGCAGGTGGATTGCTTGAGGCCAGGAGTTTGAGATCAGTCTGGTCAACATGCAGAAACCCCATTTCTGCTAAAAATACAAAAATTAGCTGGGCGTGGTGGCACATGCCTGTAGTCCCAACTACTCGGGAGCCTGAGGCATGACAATGCTTGAGCCTGGGATGCAGAGGTTGCAGTGAGCCAAGATCGTGACACTGCACTCCGGTCTGGGCTACAGAGCCAGACTGTCTCAAAAATAATAAATAAGGCTGGGCGTGGTGACTCACACCTGTAATCCCAACACTTTGGGAAGCCGAGGTGGGCCGATCACTTGAGGTCAGGAGTTCGAGACCAGCTTGGCCAATGTAGTGAAACCCTGTCTCTACTAAAAATACAGAAAATTAGCCGGGCGTGGTGGTGCATGCCTATAGTCCCAGTAACCTGGGAGGCTGAGGTGGGAGAATTGCTTGAACCCGGGAGGTGGAAGCTGCAGTGAGCCGAGATCATGCCATTGCACTCAAGTCTGGGCGACAGAGACTCAGTCTCAATAATAATAATAATAATGATAAATATATAATAAATAAAATAAAATTATACATATAAATTTACTAGCAGAGTGCTTCACATATATTAGATTCTAAATCTTTCCTTTTAAGACTGTATGAAGGGAGCAGATTCTGGATGTTATTCTCTCCCCTTGGGACAGCTAGACCCACTAGATAATTTGAAATACTTGGTGGAATTTAAAATTCACTACTTTTCATGGTTCTGTATACTAACCCAGGGCTTAAAATTTAGAGAAATGAGATACTGTATTTGAAATACTCAAATAAGTTCTTAGTACATACTAAGCATCCAATGTCATTGTTAACTTATTCCCGTGTAGAGAAGAATATTTTTGGAAGAGCACGTCTTCAGTTTTGGAAAAACTTAAAAATGCATTCTCAGCTGGTCACAGTGGTTCACGCCTGTAATCCCAACACTTTGGGAGGCTGAGGCGGGCAGATCATGAGGTCAGGAGATCGAGACCATCCTGGCTAACATGGTGAAACCATGTCTCTACTAAAAATACAAAAAATTAGCTGGGCATGGTGGCAGGTGCCTGTAGTCCCAGCTACTTGGGAGGCTGAGGCAGGAGAATGGCTTCAACCCAGGAAGCGGAAGTTGCAGTGAGTGGAAACAGCACCACTGCACTCCAGCTTGGGTGGCAGGGAGACTCCACCTCAAAAAAAAAAAAAAAAAGAAAAGAAAATGCATTCTCACACTTTTGTAAAACTCATAGCTGTTCCTCACCAAGTGATATGGTTTAGCTGTGTCCCCACCTAAATCTCAACTTGAATTATATCTCCCAGAATTCTCACAAGGTGGGCGGATCATGAGGTCAGGATTTCGAGACCAGCCTGGCCAACATGTTGAAACCCTGTTTGCAATGAGGTGAGATCATGCCACTGCACTTAAACCTGGGTGACAGAGCAAGACTCCATCTCAAAAAAAAAAAAAAAGAATAAAAAATACAAAAAACTAGCCGGGCGAGGTGGCGGGCGCCTGTAGTCCCAGCTACTCGGGAGGCTGAGGCAGGAGAATGGCGTGAACCCGAAAGGCGGAGCTTGCAGTGAGCTGAGATCCGGCCACTGCATTCCAGTTTGGGCAACAGAGCGAGACTCCGTCTCAAAAAAAAAAAAAAAACAAGAAATCGTAAATAAATTCCTTTCCCATGTACACAGAAATTTGCACATAAAAAACCCTCTACTTTCAGAATTTGTTAAAGTTATATACAAATATAAAATGGAAGTTGAGCTTTGATACTTGTTTTGTTTTAAAATCATATAATCCTGATAGCAGAAGTCAGTTTTTCAAAAGCCAGGATGTGTGCCAGAGGAATATAGGGGCTAAACAAATTCAGCTTTGAGCACAATGATATCAAGCATGGCAGAAGGATCAACAAGGGGCAGGGAAGGCATGTGGCTACCTTCCCCAGTGCCAGTCAGTATAGTGCTCTGCTGAGTCAAGTTATAAGAAAAGCAATAAAAGAAGGAACGAAACAGAATGATTCAAGGAACAAATGACATGTCCACAATAGAGCGACTATGTAGTTTATATTGGAATGGTATATAAAAAATTATAACAGAAATTGCCACAATAAAATCCATCATAGATACATCTGGACAGGTCTGGGCAAGTTTAAGAGGACAGGCAGTCCTTGTCTCAGGACCTAGCAGATGGTGTGAAGGAAGTGGGTAGCGTGACAGGGCAACAAAGAAGTGCATAAAGGGGAGGAAAATACATGACTGTTGCCACAGGGAAACAATAGATATGCCATGGTGGTCAAGTTAGAAGCAAATTTTACTATCCGAGTCTCTCTCTGCCTTTACACGCATGTACCCAGCCATGCACATGTGCACACACACACATCACCACCACCATCACCTTTGAAAGAAATCCTGAGTATGTTCTGAGTGCCAAGAATACTGACAGAGTCAGATGATCATCTGATTAGATATGTGAGGTCACAAATCCCATTGTGACCTGCATTCTCGTGTTCCTTACAGAAGGTAATTCAAGTATCTTCTGACCTGCTCACATTTGCCAAGCTGGGTAAGAATGATGATGGTGAAGAGCAATTTGGAGAAAAAAAAATTATTAAGAGGGTGAAGTAAAGCTGTTCATCGCGTTTGTTGCCTGTCTATTAGTGATACAGTCCTTTTGACTCAAGAAGAATCCTGGAAAGCTTCAGAGGAGCAATGTAAAGGTGAAAACAGGGACAGTGGGAAGCCGGCTGAACTGACCCCAGTGAGTAGTGCTGAGTTCACAACGCAGCCAGAATAATAGAAAATAAGAGCAAGCAACTATTTTCACAACATCTATAACAATGTTATTTAGATGTTAAATAATAATGACCCCTCAAAAATGTCTGTGTCCTAATCCCTGGAACCTATGAATATGTCAGCTTACATTTGCAGATGTGATAAAGTTAAGGACTTTGAAATAGGGAAATGATTCTGGATGATCAAGGTAGGCTCAATGTAATTACCAAGGGCCTTAACAGTGGACAAGGGAGACAGAAGTGGTCAGAGTGATAATGATGTGAAAAGGCTTTGACCTATTGTTGCTGGCATTGAAGAGGGAAGAAGGGCCCATGAGCCATGTCATGTGGGCTGGGCTCTAGAGCTCAAAAAGGAAAGAAATTGGTTCTTTGTGAAGATTATATAGCATAGGTACCCTAGTCCACCACGCAAAAGATCTGACAGCTCACCACCTAGTTTGGCCAGACAAAATCAAGAATGTCTGAATTCTATCTTACACACTAGCTAGCATCTCTACAACATGAAGCCTGAAGATCTATAATCATAAAGTCTTTGAGCGGGTATGTTGGGGGATGCTGTAAAAGGAATTCACATTTTCATATTAAATGTGAAGGTTAAAAGGGGTTAAAAGTGGTGACCCCTAAGGCCTATTTTGTTTTTGATCAGCAGTAGCCATCTGGCCCCAGAGTATCCCTCAGTCTGCAGCTTTAGAAGTTGCAAAATGGATGATTATAACTTCGGGGAACAAGGAGTGAATTGTAGTTAGCACCTGGCTTTCCAATATAAATAAACTCTACGGGTCTGTGTTACCTTTCATAGGGCACAGATTGTTTATAATAGAATGTGACATATATGTTGTTAAACATTTTTATGTTTCATTCACTGTTGTTTCTCCAGAACCTAGGAGAGTTTCTGGCATACTGTAGCTATTCAATAACTATTTCTGGAATAAATAACTGAACACTAGAGATGACATAGATTTTACAGAAGGTAAATCAAGTATCTTCTGACCAGCATCAGCCAATCTTTTCTTTAATATATTTACTAATTTGTAGATAAGGGAATTTCAGAAGACATAGTATACTGAAAGCAAGGTCTTTGACATGTGTGATTATTATTTTCCTGTAAACAAATATGGGCTGTAGCTGAATATGCGGAGGTAAAAAAACAAAACAAAACAGAACAAATATGGGCTAAATGCAAGAATATTCATGTAGATTAATTTCTGATTAAATAACTATATTGAAAGTTGCCTCGGGGGCCAGGCACGGTGGCTCAAGCCTGTAATCCCAGCACTTTGGGAGGCCGAGACGGGCGGATCACGAGGTCAGGAGATGGAGACCATCCTGGCTAACACGGTGAAACCCCGTCTCTACTAAAAACTACAAAAAACTAGCCGGGCGAGGTGGCGGGCGCCTGTAGTCCCAGCTACTCAGGAGGCTGAGGCAGGAGAATGGCGTGAACCCGGGAGGCGGAGCTTGCAGTGAGCTGAGATCCGGCCACTGCACTCCAGCCCGGGCGGCAGAGCGAGACTCCATCCCCCTCCCCCCCAAAAAAAGACAGTTGCCTCGTTATTTAATGAGCATCAATCTGGAGTGAAGTCCCCTTTGATCTGCAAGGCTCTATCCTTGATGCTTGCAATTATTTATAAATTTTAAAAATTTCATATTTGTAGAGACAGGGTCTTGCTCTGTCACCCAGACTGGAGTGCAAAAGGCATCATCATACCTCACTGTAACTTCAAACTGTTAGATTCAACCAATCTTTCTACCTCATCCTCCAGAGTAGGTAGGACTACAGGCATGTTCTACCATGCCCCGCTAATTAAAAAAAAAAAAAAAAAAAAAAAATTGTAGAGACAGAGTCTCACTGTGTTGCCCAGGCATGTCTCAAACTCTTGGCCTCAACTGATCCTCCTGCCTTGGCCTCCCAAAGGCTTGGGATTACAGGTATGAGCCACCAGGCTGACCAATACTTGCATTTAAGTATTTTTATTTGTGACTTAATTGGATGAAGATATGAGAACATGCTTATAGAATATGCAGATAATACATAACTGAGAGTAAGAGCCTCTATGATGAATAGCAGAGTCCAGATCCTCAAATGTCTTGCCAGCTTGAATAATGCGCTGAATCTATCATATGATATATAATAAGGACAAGCTGGGGGAGGGTTGGCAACAATAAATTCAATGTGAATCAAAATGTACATGTGGCTACCTAAAATTTACTGATTCTTAAGCCATAGTAGTGATATGGTATCTAAACTCTGCATGGTTTCATAACCACCTAGAATATCTGTTTTGGGAATCACATTCTAAAAGAAAATAAACAAATTGCATTGCATTTAAAGGAAGGCAAATAGAATGATGGAGCTGATTTCTAACATCAGATGGTGAAACCAGACTGAAGGTATTGTTGATTTTATAAGAAATAACATGGGAAGGCAGAAGCAGAAGGTTGCATGACACTCATATGCAAATATTTTCTTTTTTTTTTTTAATATACTAATAATGTTTATTGAGGGAATCAGGATAAAACTAAAATAACAGACAAAGTACGTAAGAAAGAGGGGTAATTGAAGTGAAGGCATTTTTTTTTTTTTTTTTTAGGTGGACAGGAAGTAGAATTTATTGGTG
>NW_022301157.1:401-1715 GCF_002776525.5 Piliocolobus tephrosceles | reverse complement strand
CTGTCTTGAGTCCCCTATCTCTGCCCACACCCTCCTACAGTGTTAGCACCTTTGCGAGAGGTGGCTGGGGCGGAGGGGGTAGTCAGAGTACATGTCCCTTTTTTATTGGCCGATCTTTCCAAAATTGAGAAGCGTTTAGGTGATTTCTCAGCTAATCCTACCATATACATAAAGGAATTTAGACACCTTTGTCAGGCCTATGACTTAACTTGGCATGACCTCCAGGTTATCCTAACCTCCACCCTAAACTGACTGAGGTTCTAACCCAATATACCCGGTTAGATCCGGCCTCCCCCACAGGGGCCACCATTTTGGCATCTTATTTCATTTCTCAATCAGCTCCTGACATTCATAAACAAAAAAAACTTCAAAAGGTAGAGGATGGTCCTCAGGCACCAATACAAGACCTAGTTAAATTAGCTTTTAAGGTCTATAACTCCAGAGAGGAGACGGCAAGCTCGCCTTGAACAGAAGGTTCAGCTCCTAGCGGCGGCTTTACAGCCCAGTCGTAACCCCAGGCCAGAGAGCACACACCCCACAGACTCCAAGGCCACGAAAGGAGCTTGCTATAAGTGCGGCAAGGCAGGACACTATGCCAACAGGTGTCCGCAGGGTCCCCGAGCCCCAACGCAGCCTTGCTATAAGTGCAAGGCATCAGGACATTAGGCCAGTGAATGTCCTAACCTTCGTCCACCAGCAACCCCCTGCCCTGCTTGCCAGCAGGGAGGACACTGGAAGTCTGATTGCCCCACCCTGAGAACAGGTGCTGCGTCTCCACGTGACCCCCTTTCCCAGGATCCTGGGAGCTCCTTCCAGCTCCTACATCTGGACGACAACTGAAGGTGCCGAGACTCGGGGACCCCCATCACCCTCGCCGAGCCGCGGGTAACTCTCCTGGTAGTGGGTAAGACAATTTTTTAATCAACAGCGAGGCTACCTATTCTGTTTTGCCATCCTTCTCTGGACCTAGCCTTCCATCCAATATCTCTGTAGTAGGAGTAAGGGGAAAGCCATTTCCACTCCACGAAAAACTCCACTCCTTAATTGCTGCCTGGCCAACAACTACTTTGCGCGCTCATTCCTCATTCCCAGCTAAAAAGAGCCCCTACCGAAAGCAATCAGTGGAAATCAGTTTGGCTTTCCCCCACTCGCCTCAAACTTACTAAATTTTCTTAACTATCTCATACTCCCCAACCTTGCCAGGACCATCCTTCTGGGTTTTGCCCATATTCCAACAAATGCTTCCATTCCTCATTCCTATACTAATACTGTGCCTTATTTTATTCTTCATCCATACGTCCAAATACCAACCAT
>NW_022301157.1:0-391 GCF_002776525.5 Piliocolobus tephrosceles | reverse complement strand
CCCTCCTCGGCCTCCCAAAGTGCTGGGGTTACAGGTGTGAGCCACCGCACCTGGCCTTGTTTTTGTTTTTGGAGACAGTTTTGCTCTGTCGCCCACGCTGGAGTGCAATGGTGCGATCAAACCTCACTGCAGCCTCCACATCCTAGGCTCAAGCAGTCTTCCTGCCTCAGCCTTCTGAGTAGCTTGAACTGCAGGCACACACCACCATGCCTGGCTAATATTTTTATTTTTATTTTTATTTTTATTTTTATTTTTTTGAGGCAGAGTCTCGCTCTGTCGCTTGGACTGGAGTGCAGTGGCCGGATCTCAGCTCACTGCAAGCTCCGCCTCCCGGGTTTACGCCATTCTCCTGCCTCAGCCTCCCGAGTAGCTGGGACTACAGGCACCCGCA
>NW_022301156.1:0-5220 GCF_002776525.5 Piliocolobus tephrosceles | reverse complement strand
CCCGTCTCTACTAAAAAAATACAAAAAACTAGCCGGGCGAGGTGGTAGGCGCCTGTAGTCCCAGCTACTCGGGAGGCTGAGGCCGGAGAATGGTGTAAACCCAGGAGGCGGAGCTTGCAGTGAGTTGAGATCCGGCCACTGCACTCCAGTCCGAGCAACAGAGCGAGACTCCGCCTCAAAAAAAAAAAAAAAAAAAAAATTCAAATGGCCACTGGATACACAGAGGAAAAAAAAAAAACCTAAAATCACTCATGGTGAAAGAAATACAAATGGGCCGGGTGCAGTGACTCATGCCTGTAATTCTCGCAGTTTGAGAGGCTGAGGCGGGTGGATTGCCTGAGCTCAGGAGTTCGTGACCAGCCTGGGAAATATGGTGAAACCCCATCCCCACTAAAATACAAAAAATTAGCCACACACGACAGCATGTGCCTGTAGTCCCAGCTACTCAGGAGGCTGAGGCGGGAGAATTGCTTAAACCCAGGAGGCGGAGGTTGCAGTGAGCCGAGATCTCGCCAGTGCACTCCAGCCTGGGCCACAGAGACTCCATCTCCAAAAAACAAAACAAAACAAAACGAAAGAAAGAAAGAAAGAAATACAAATGCATATGCAAAAGAGAAGCCTCATTTTTGTCTTTACATCTGTCAAACAGTAAAAGAGGGGAAAGTTGACATGGAGGATCATAAGAGGTTGCTTGCTGCAATAAAAAGCCTCCAGTAGGCTGGACGCAGTGGGTCACGTCTGTAATCCCAGCATTTTGGGAGGCCGAGGCATGTGGATCACCTGAGGTCAGGAGTTCAAGACAGCCTGGCCAACATGGTGAAACCCCGTCTCTACTAAAAATATAAAAATTAACCGGGTGTGGTGGTGTGTGCCTGTAATCCCAGCTACTTGGGAGGCTGAGGCAGGAAAATTGCTTGAACCCGGGAGGTGGAGGGTACAGTGAGCTGAGATTGCACCACCGCATTCCAGCCTGGACAATGGAGCAAGACGCCATCTCAAAAAAAAAAAAAAGCCTCTTGCTAGGCGCAGTGGCTCATGCCTGTAGTCCCAGCACTTTACAAGGCTGAGGCAGGAGAAAGGCTTGAACCCAGGAGTTTAAGTCCAGTGTGGGTGACAGAGAGAGAGAGATTCTGTCTCTACAAAAAAAAAATAAAAAGCCGGGCGCAGTGGCTCATGCCTGTAATCCTAGCACTCTGGGAGGCCGAGGTGGGTGGATCATGAGGTCAGGAGATCGAGAGCACAGTGAAACCCTGTCTCTACTAAAAATACAAAAAATTAGCCAGGCACCATGGCAGGCACCTGTAGTCCCAGCAACTCGAGAGGCTGAGGCAGGAGAATGGCGTGAACCCGGGAGATGGAGCTTGCAGTGAGCCGAGATGGTGCCACTACACTCCAGCCTGGGCAACAGAGCAAGACTCTGTCTCAAAAAAAAAAAAAAAAAGGAAACAGAAAAAAATTAGCTGCACCTGGCAATTCATGCCTGTGGTCCCAGCTACTCAGGAGGTTGAGGTGGGAGGATCACTTGAGCTCAGGAGGTCGATGCTACAGTGAGCTATGATTGCACCACCACCTTCCAGTCTGGGCAACACAGCGAGACCCTGTCTCAAAAAAGAAAAAAAAAAAAAGCTTCTATGTCCCCGACCCTTTTTTTTCTTTTTTTTTTTTTTGAGACAGAGTCTGGTTCCATTGCCCAGGCTGGGGTTCTGTGGTGTGATCTTGGCTCACTGCAACCTCTGACTCCCAGGTTCAAGCGATTCTCCTGCCTCAGCCTCCTGAGTAGCTGGGACTACAGGAGCCCACCACCATGCCCGGCTAATTTTTGTATTTTCAGTAGAGACAGGGTTTCGCCATGTTGGCCAGGCTGGTCTCAAACTCCTGACTTCAAGTGATCTGCCTGTCTCAGCCTCCCAAAGTGCTGGGATTACAGACATGAGCCACGCCACCCGGCCTCTATATCCCTTTAATCACCCCTCAAATCCAGTTTAAAAATCTAATAAAATCTAACAACAATGATGGCACCACCACTGCTCACCCATGCCAAGGCAGTATTTTAAAAACAAGACAAAACGTGATGGCATGAGCAGGGCTGTGCATTAGAACGTGGTTTGTGGCACAGAACACCTGATTTGGAAACCACCCAAGTGTCCAACAACAAGGGCTGTATAAGAAGATTCCGTCCCGGTCGCACCAGGAACCCGGTTGTTGACCATCCAGCAAGTCGGGTTCCCGTGCCTACTTGGAGCCAAGAGATACCTGAGGCGGCCCCTCTGGGGGAATGAAACACAAGTTGAAGACCCACCATGCCACTTTCGGGTGAAGCTTTTGTAAAGGAAAAAAGCATATTGAAAAAGTGCAGGAGGAAATGCCCCAAGGGCTTGGTGGTTACTCTGGGGGTGGGGAGACTTTCAGTTCTTACTTTATCTTTTTGAGAGGCAGGATTAGCTTGAGAGTTTATATTGGATATTATCTTCTCTTTCCTTTGGTTGAAAATGTTTGTTTTGGGGGCCAGGAATGGTGGTTCATGCCTGTAATCCCAGCCCTTCGGAAGGTCAAAGTGGGAGGATCGCTTGAGTTCAGGAGTTCAAGACCAGCCTGGCAACACAGCAAGACCCCATCTCTACCATAAATTAATAAATAAAATTAGCCAGGCATGGTGGTGTGCAACTGTAGTCCCAGCTACTAGGGAGGCTGAGGTGGGAGGATCTCTTGAGTCCAAGAGTTGGAGGCTGCAGTGAGCTATGATTGCACCGCTGCACTCCAGCCTGGGGGATAGACCGAGACCTTGTCTCCTAAAAAAAAAAAAAATCATTTTGACAATATGTATAAGGCCACACGCGTGAAGCTCAGTTGGAACGTCACTTGCAACATCATAAGAGGCAAAGGATTTGGGTTCTTCATATACAAAGAGTTCCAACAAATCAATAAGGAAAAAACTTAAAAAGAAGACCATGCAAAGAAATTAATGATTAATTCATTCAAGAAGAAATGCAAATGGCCCCTGGATCCAAGGCCACAGACTATTTGCAAGGTGAGGCTTAGAGGTGAGCTGCTGTCCTGGAGACATTGATTAAAGACTGCCAGGGGCCAGGCATGGTGGCTCATGCCTGTAATCCCAGCACTTTGGGAGGCCAAAGTGGGTAGATCTCTTGAGGACAGGAGTTTGAAATCAGCCTGGCCAACATGGCGAACCCCCTCTCTACTAAAAATACAAAAATTAGCCAGGCGTGGTGGTGTGGGCACCCATACTCTCAGCTACTCAGGAAGCTGAGGCGGGAGAATCATTTGAACCCAGGAGGTGGAGGCTGCAGTGAGCCGAGATTGTACCACTGCACTCCAGCCTGGACGACAGAGTGAGACTCCATCTCAAAAAAAAAAAAAAAAAAAAAAAAAAGACTGCCAGCATCTACTTCATCTTCATGCTCTTGCTCTAAGACGATGGTTTCTCTCTTTGTGTGTATTTTATGTTTTTTTAATTTTAATTTGTTTTTTAAAGAGATGAGGTCTCGGCTGGGCACAGTGGCTCACACCTGTAGTCGCAGCATTTGGGAGGCCGAGGCAGGTGGATCATGGGGTCAAGAGATCAAGACTATCTTGGCCAACATGGTGAAACCCCATCTCTACTAAAAATACAAAAAATCCGTCGGACGTGGTGGCGGGCGCCTGTAGTCCCAGCTACTCAGGACGCTGAGGCTGGAGAATAGCTTGAAACCGGAAGGCGGAGGTTGCAGTGAGCCAAGATTGCACCACTGCACTCCAGCCTGGGTGACAGAGTGAGACTGTCTCAAAAAAAAAAAAAAGAGAGATAGGGTCTTGCTCTGTTACCCAGGCTGGAGTGTAGTGGCACGATCATGACTCACTGTAGCTATGATCAAACCATCCTCCATCCTCAGCCTCCCAAGTAGCTGGTACTACAGGCATGCACCACCACACCCGGCTAATTTTTCTTTTCTTTTTTTATTTTTAGTAGATATGGGGTTTCACCGTGTTAGCCAGGATGGTCTCGAACTCCTGACCTCGTGATCCACCCGTCTCGGCCTCCCAAAGTGCTGGGATTACAGGCTTGAGCCACCGCGCCCGGCCTATTTTTCTTTTATTTTTTATTTTTTGTAGAGATGGGATCTTGCTATGTTGCCCAGGCTGGTCTCCAACCTGTGGACTCAAGCCATCCTCTCGTCTTGGCCTTCCAAAGTGTTGGGATTATAGGCACGACCCATCATGCCTGGCTCCATTCCCTCCCCGCCGCCTTTTTTTTTTTTTTTAGACAGAGTTTTGCTCTTGTTGCCCAGGCGGGAGTGTAGTGGTGCGATCTCGTCTCACTGCAACCTCCGCCTCCCGGGTTCAATCGATTCTCCTGCCTCAGCCTCCTGAGTAGCTGGGATTACAGGCATGCGCCACCACACCCTGCTAATTTTCTGTTTTTAGTAGAGATGGGGTTTCTCCATGTTGGTCAGGCTGGTCTCGAACTCCTGACCTCAGGTGATCAGCCCTGCCTTGGTCTCTGAAAGTGCTGGGATTACAGGTGTGAGCCACTGTGCCTGGCCCCAGCCCATTTTTTAAATTAAAAGAACGTTTGGTTTTTCACCTCACCACAGATGCAGCATGACTGAAATTGCAGAACCACGGAATGGGCGTGGGTGGGCTTTCACCGGGGCACCCCCTTGTCCTGCAGGATCCGCAGTGCCTGGGCGTTTCCCTGGGGGTGGGGAGGCCTCTTGCTGTCCCAGGGTCCCCTGGGGGAAACCCTTGGTGTCCTGGGGAGGCCCCACCAGGTTGATCCTGAGCAGGAGCTCAGGACAAGGAGCACTGCTGCGTGAGTCCGCTGTGGCTGTGGTCACACAACAGTGTGAGCTCTTATCTGTCAAAGGAGGTTAACAACAGCACCCCCCAGGGTGAGTTCAATCTGTCCATCAGACACAACAGACCCAGGCCCCGGAGGCTTTTAGGGTCCCATGAAAGTGTCCGTCTTCTTCCCTCCCTCCCTCCTTCCTCCCTCCCTCCCTTCCTCCCGACGGAGTCTCGCTCTGTCGCCCAGGCTGGAGTGCAGTGGCCGGATCTCAGCTCACTGCAAGCTCCGCCTCCCAGGTTTACGCCATTCTCCTGCTTCAGCCTCCCGAGTAGTTGGGACTACAGGCGCCCGCCACCACGACTGGCTAGTTTTTTGTATTTTTTTAGTAGAGACGGGGTTTCACCGTGTTAACCAGGATGGTCTCGATCTCCTGA
>NW_022301153.1:2299-3627 GCF_002776525.5 Piliocolobus tephrosceles | reverse complement strand
GCCACCTCGCCCGGCTAGTTTTTTGTATTTTTTTTTAGTAGAGACGGGGTTTCACCGTGTTAGCCAGGATGGTCTCGATCTCCTGACCTCGTGATCCACCCGTCTCGGCCTCCCAAAGTGCTGGGATTACAGGCTTGAGCCACCGCGCCCGGCCTGGACATATTTTTTCAATACCTACTATGTGCCAGCACTGTTTTAGGTGCTGGGAATACATCAGTGAACAAAAAGACAAACAGTCCCTGTTTGCCTGGTGCAAACATTTTATTGAAGGGGTGCTATGGTTTAAATGTTTGTATGCTCCCCAGATTAATATATTGTTTTTGTTTTTTGTTTTTTGTTTTTTTTTGAGATGGAGTCTCGGTTTGTCGTCCAGGCTGAAGTGCAATGGTGTGATCTTGGCTCACTGTAACCTCTGCCTCCCGGCTTCAAGCGACTCTCCTGCCTCAGCCTCCCAAGTAGTTGGGATTGCAGACATGAACCACCACACCCAGCGATTTTTTGTGTTTTTAGTAGAGATGGGGTTTCACCATATTGGCCAGGCTGTTCTCTCCAACTCCTGTCCTCAGGTGATCCGCCCACCTCAGCCTCCCAACGTGCTGGGATTACAGGCATGAGCCACCGCGCCCAGACTCTTCATCGTTTTTTGTTTGTTTTGTTTTTGTTTTTTGTTTTCTAAGAGACTGGGTCTCACTCTGTCGCTCAGGCTGGAGTGCGGTGGTGTGATCCTAGCTCACTGCGGCCTCCAACTTCTGGACTCAAGAGATCTTCCTGCCTCAGCCTCTGGAATAGGTGGGGCTACAGGCACTGATCACTACACCCAGCTAAAATTCACATATTGAACTCCTAACCTCCCCAGTGATGGTATTAGGACGTGGGGCCTTTGGGAAGTGATTAGGTCGGGAGGACAGGTAGAGCCATCATGAATGGGATTAGTGCCTTTATGTAAAAGACTCCAGTGTGACCCTCACCCCTTTCTCCTTATGAGTACACGGGGAGAAGTCAGCAGTCAGCAACTGTTCCTTGGTGAACAGGTATATACAAACCTACCCCCAAAACCTGAGCAAGGTGAGAGGCCAAAGAAATGGCAAATCCAGGCTGGCGCGGTGGCTCACGCCTGTATTCCCAGCACTTTGGGAGGCCAAGGTGGGCAGATCACAAGGTCAGGAGTTCGAGACCATCCTGGCTAACATAGTGAAACCCCATCTCTACTAAAAATAATAAAAAAAAGTAGCCGGGTATGGTGGCGGGCGCCTGTAGTCCCAGCCAGTTGGGAGGCTAAGGCTAAGCTCGCGCCACTGCACTCCAGCGTGGGTGACACAGTGAGACTC
>NW_022301153.1:1941-2199 GCF_002776525.5 Piliocolobus tephrosceles | reverse complement strand
CAGAGTGAGACTCCGTCTCAAAAAAAAAAAAGAAAGAAAGAAAGAAAGAAATGGCAAATCCAGTTTGTCAGAAAGAAAATATTTAGGACTGGCGTGGTGGCTGACACCTGTAATCCCAGCACTTTGGGAAGCTGAGGCGGGCAGATCACCTGAGGTTGGGAGTTCGAGACCAGCCTGGCTAACATGGTGAACCCCTGTCTATACTAAAAGTACAAAATTAGCTGGGCATGGTGGTGTGCACCTGTAATCCCAGTTACT
>NW_022301153.1:0-1841 GCF_002776525.5 Piliocolobus tephrosceles | reverse complement strand
CCTGTAATCCCAGTTACTCAGGAGGCTGAGGTGAGAGAATCACTTGAACCTGGGAGGTGGAAGTTGCAGTGTGCCAGGATCACGCCACTGCAATCCAGCCTGGGTGATAAAGTGAGAATCCACTCCAAAAAAAAAAAAAAAAGCAACAAAGAAAGAAAACATTTAATAGGGATTTACAAACAAAAGCAATGCTTATGGCAGCCACGAGATGGTGGATCTGTGCACCCGCCCTCCAGAAAATATCCTTATTAAGCAAGCTTTTAGGGTAAAACAGGTGCAACTGGTTACATCTCAGACTGTCTTGCCAAAACTCATGACCGCTGGGGAAATTAGATAAGCGTCTTTATGAGGAGTTATTTATGCTTCAGGCATTGTTCTAAGACCTTGGTGCAGAACAACACTTTGGTATGCAGGAGTCAAACATCAAGTCGCTAAAAAAAAAAAAAAAAAGCAGTCGCATGGTGGTTTCACTTCAAGATGGCATCACTCTTGCCATGCAACAGGCTCTTTTCCTAAAGCAACCCAGAAGAGGGTCCTCACCAGAACCCAGCCATGCTGGCATTCCGATCTTGGGCTTCTAGCCTCCAGAAATGTGAGAATTAACTTTTTTTTTTTTTTTTTGAGACAGAGTTTTGTTCTTGTTGCCCAGGCTGGAGTGCAATGGCGCCATCTCGGCTCACTGCAACCTCCGCCTCCCGGGTTCAAGCGATTCTCCTGCCTCAGCCTCCCGAGTAGCTGGGATTACAGGCATGTGCCAGCACGCCCGGCTGATTTTGTATTTTTAGTAGAGACGGGGTTTCTCCACGTTGGTCAGGCTGGTCTCCAGCTCCAGACCTCAGCTGATCCGCCCACCTCGGCCTCCCAAAGTGCTGAGATTACAGGTGTTAGCCACCACGCCCAGCCAATAAGTAACTTTTTATTGACCCAGTGTATGACAATTCGTTATAGCAGCCTGAAAGGACTGAGAGAGGATATAGAATATAAACAGCAAGCCAAATAAATAAATAAATTAGAAGTATGTTTGAATGTGGAAAGTGCTATGAAAGAAATAGAGCATAGCGGCGTTGGGGAGGTGGGGTCAGGGTGCAGGGCAGTAAGAAGTACGAGTGGAAGAGTGCAAATTTGAAACGGTTGGCCTCACTAAGTGACACTGGGCTGGGTGCAGTGACTCACACTTGTAATCCCAGCACTTTGGGAGGCCAAGGTGGGCGGATTACTTGAGGCCAGGAGTTTCAGACCAGCCTGGCTAAAATGGCAAAACCCCATCTCTACTAAAAATACAAAAATTAGCTGGGCATGGTGGTTAACGCCTGTAATCCTAGCTACTCGGGAAACTGAGGTAGGAGAATCACTTGAACCCAGGAGGCAGAGGCTTCAGTGAGCTGAGATCGCACCACTGCACTCCAGCCTGGGTGACAGTGGGAGACTTTGTCTCAAAAAACCCACACACAAGGCTGGGCGCGGTGGCTCACACCTCTAATCCCAGCATTTTGGGAGGCCAAGGTGAGCTGATCACGAGGTCAGGAGATCGGGGCCATCCTGGCTAACACGGTGAAACCCAGTCTCTTTTTTTGTATTGTAAAATACAAAAAAAAGAAAACATTGCCAGGTGTGGTGGCACATGCCTGTAGTCCTAGCTACTCGGGAGGCTGAGGCAGGAGAATCTCTTGAATCCAGGAGGCAGAGGTTGCAGTGAGCCGAGATTGTGCCACAGCACCCCAGCCGGGGTAAAACAGGGAAACCCAATCCCAAAAAAAAAAAAAAAAAAAAAAGTCACACACACTTAAAAGAGGTGACATTGAAGCAAACACAAAGGAGGAAGTAGACAAGTGGATATCCAG
>NW_022301152.1:0-24722 GCF_002776525.5 Piliocolobus tephrosceles | reverse complement strand
TCATTTGATCCTCCATCGCTGATACTCTTTCTTCCAGTTGATCGAGTTGGTTACTGAAGCTTGTGCATTTGTCACGTATTTCTTGTGTCATGGTTTTCATCTCTGTCATTTCGTTTATGACCTTCTCTGCATTAATTAGTCTAGCTGTCAATTCTTCCACTCTTTTTTCAAGATTTTTAGTTTCTTTGCGCTGGGTACGTAATTCCTCCTTTAGCTCTGAGAGGTTTGATGGACTGAAGCCTTCTTCTCTCATCTAATCAAAATCATTCTCTGACCAGCTTTGATCCATTGCTGGCGATGGGCTGTGCTCCTTTGCAGGAGGAGATGCGCTCTTATTTTTTGAATTTCCAGCTTTTCTGCCCTGCTTTTTCCCCATCTTTGTGGTTTTATCTGTCTCTGGTCTTTGATGATGGTGACGTACTGATGGGGTTTTGATACAGGAGTCCTTCCTGTTTGATAGTTTTCCTTCGGACAGTCAGGACCCTCAGCTATAGGTCTGGTGGAGATTGCTTGAGGTCCACTCCAGACCCTGTTTGCCTGGATATCAGCAGCAGAGGTTGCAGAAGATAGAATATTGCTGAACAGCGAGTGCACCTGTCTGATTCTTGCTTTGTAAGCTTCCTCTCAGGGGTGTACTGCACCCTGTGAGGTGTGGGGTGTCAGACTGCCCCTAGTGGGGGATTTCTCCCAGTTAGGCTACTCAGGGTTCAGGGACCCACTTGAGCAGGCAGACTGCCCCTTCTCAGATCTTAACCTCCGTGTTGGGAGATCCACTGCTCTCTTCAAAGCTGTCAGACAGAGTCGTTTGCGTCTGGACAGGCCTCTGCTGCTTTAGCTGAGCCCTGTCCCCAGAGGCGGAGTCTACAGAGACAGGCAGGTTTCCTTGAGCTGCTGTGAGCTCCACCGATTTCGAGCTTCCCAGAGGCTTTATTTACCTACTTAAGCCTCAGCGATGGCAGGCGCCCCTCCCCCAGCCTCACTGCTGCCTTGCTGTTAGATTACTGCCAACTGCTGTGTTAGCAAGGAGGGAGGCTCCGTGGGCGTGGGACCCTCCCGGCCAGGTGTGGGATATAATCTCCGGTGTGCCGGGGTTACAGCACAGTATTGGGATGGGAGTTACCCAATTTTCCAGGTGTTGTGTGTCTCAGTTACCCTGGCTAGGAAAAGGGACTCCCTTACCCCTCGCGCTTCCCAGGTGAGGTAATGCCTCACCATGATTCAGCTCTCGCTGGTCGGGCTGCAGCAGCTGACCAGCACCAATTGTCCGGCACTCCCGAATGAGATGACCCCAGTACCTCAGTTGAAAATGCAGAAATCACCGGTCTTCTGTGTCGCTCGCACTGGGAGATGGACACTGAAGCTGTTCCTATTCCGCCATCTTCGAGAGATTGCGTTTTCATGTGTGACTTCATCACACAGAGTTCCACCCTTCCCTTGTTGGAACAGTTTGCTAAAAGTCTTGTCGTGGATTCTGCAATGTGATATTGGGGACCTCATAGAGGGCAATGGTGAAAAAGGATATATCTGCACACACACACTGCAAAGAAGCCTTCTGAGAAACTGCATGGTGATGTGTGAATGCAACTCACAGAGTTACACGTTTGTCTACAGCCGAGAGTTTGCTAACACAGTTTTCTGGAAATCGGCAATGGGATATTTCTTAGCGCAGTGAAGATAATGGTGACAGAGGAAATATCCTCATATGAAAACTAGAGAGAAGCTTCCTTAGAAAGTTCTGCTTGACGTGTGAATTCATCTCACAGAGTTACACTTATGTTACATGGAGCAGGCCATTAACACTGTCTTTGAAGAACGTAAGAAAGGTTACTTTGGATCGCTCTGAGGCCTACGCTGATAAAGGAAATATCATCAGTTAAAATCGAGAGAGAAGTTTCTGAGAAATTTCTTTGTGATCTCTGAATTCATCTCACAGAGTGAACTTATTCCTCCTGAAACAATTTGCTAACACCCTTTTCGTGGAATCTGTACAGTGATATTTGGGAGCCAATTCGGGCCCATTGTGGAAAAGCAAGTATCCTCAGAGAACAACTAGAGAATGGCTTTATGAGACATTGCTTTCTGATGTGTGACTTCATCACACAGAGTTCCACCCTTCCCTTATTGGAACAGTTTGCTAACAGTTTGTCGTGGATTCTGCAATGTGATATTGGGGAGGTCATTGAGGGGTATGGTGAAAAAGGATATATCCTCAGACAGACACTGCAAAGAAGCCTTTTGAGAAACTGCATTGCAATGTGTGAATGCAACTCACAGAGTTACACGTTTGTGTTCAGGCAACACTTTGCTAACACAGATTTCAGGAACTCTGCATTGGGATATTTCTTAGCGCAGTGAAGCTAATGTTGACAGAGGAAATATCCTCATATGAAAACTAGAAAGAAGCTTCCTTAGAAACTTCTGGTTGATGTGTGAATTAATCTCACAAAGTTACACTTATGTTTCATGGAACAGGCCGTTAACACTGTCTTTGAAGAACCTAAGAAATATTACTTTGGATCGCTCTGAGGCCTACGCTGATAAAGGAAATGTCATCAGTAAAAAAATGAGAGAGAAGCTTTCTGAGAAATTTCTTTGTGATCTCTGAATTTATCTCACAGAGTTACAGCTTATTCCTCAGGAAGCAGTTTGCTAACACTCTTTTCGTGGAATCTGCACAGTGATATTTAAGAGCCAATTCGGGCCCATTGTGGAAAAGCAACTATCCTCAGAGAAAAAATGGAGAATAGCTTTCTGAGAGATTGATTTCTGATGTGTGACTTCATCACACAGAATTCCACCCTTCCATTCCTGGAACAGTTTGCTAACAGTCTTGTCCTGGATTCTGCAATTTGATATTTGGGAGCTCCAAGAGGGCTATGGTGAAAAAGGATATATCCTCAGACAGACACTGGAAAGAAGTCTTCTGAGAAACTGCATTACAATGTGAGAGTGTAACTCACAGAGTTACACGTTCATCTTCAGCCTATAGTTTGCTAACACAGTTTTCTGGAAATCTGCAATGGGATATTTCTTAGCACAGTGAAGCTATTGGTGACATAGGAAATATCTTCATATGAAAACTAGAAAGAAGCTTCCTTGGAAACTTCAGTTTGATGTGTGAATTCATCTCACAGAGTTACACTTATGTTTCAAGGAGCAGGCCATTAACACTGTCTTTGAAGAACCTAAGAAAGGTTACTTTGGATCGCTCTGAGGCCTACGCTGATAAAGGATATTTCATCAGTTAAAATCGAGAGAGAAGTTTCTGAGAAATTTCTTTGTTATCTCTGAATTCATCTCACAGAGTTACAATTTATTCCTCAGGAAGCAGTTTGCTAACAGTCTTTTCGTGGAATCTGCACAGTGATGTTTCGGAGCCCTTTCGGGCATATTATGGAAAAGCAAGTATCCTCATAGAACAACTACAGTATAGCTTTCTGAGAGATTGCTTTCTGATGTCTGACTTCATCACACAGAGTTCCATCCTTCCCTTCTTGGAACAGTTTCCTAACAGTCTGGTCTTGGATTCTGCAATGTGATATTGGGGAGCTCATTGAGGGCTATGTTGAAAACGGATATATCCTCAGACAGACACTGCAAAGAAGCCTTCTGAGAAACTGCATTGCGATGTGTGAATGCAACTCACAGAGTTACACGTTTGTCCTCCACCAACACTTTGCTAACACAGTTTTCTGGAAATCTGCAATGGGTTATTTCTTAGCTCAGTGACGCTAATTGTGACAGAGGAAATATCCTCATATGAAAACTAGAAAGAAGCTTCCTTAGAAACTTCTGGGTCATGTGTCAATTCATCTCACAGAGTTACACTACGTTACACGGAGCAGGACATTCACACTGTCTTTGAAGAACCTAAGAAAGGTTACTTTGGATCTCTCTGAGGCCTACGCTGATAGAGGAAATATCATCAGTTAAAATCGAGAGAGAAGCTTTCTGGGAAATTTCTTTGTGATCTCTGAATTCATCTTTGAGCTACAACTTATTCCTCAGGATGCAGTTTGCTAACACTGTTTTCTTGGAATATGCACAGTGATATATGGGAGCCCATTCGGGCCCATAGTGCAAAAACAAGTATCCTCAGAGAACAACTAGAGAATAGGTTTCTGAGAAACTGCTTTCTGATGTGTGACTTCATCACACAGAGTTCCACCCTTCCCTTCTTTGAACAGTTTGCTAAGAGTCTTGTCGTGGATTCTGCAATGTGATATTTGGGAGCTCATTGTGGGCTATGGTGAAAAAGGATATATCCTCAGAGAGACACTGTAAAGAAGCCTTCTGAGAAACTGCATTGCGATGTGTGAATGTGACTCACAGAGTTACACGTTTTTCTTCAGCCAACAGTTTGCTAACACAGTTTTCTGGAAATCTGCAATGCGATATTTCTTAGCGCAGGGTAGCTAAATTTGACATAGGAAATATCCTCATATGAAAACTAGAAAGAAGCTTCCTTAGAAACTTCTTGTTGTTGTGCGAATTCATCTCACAGAGTTACAGTTATGTTTCATGGAGCAGGCCATTAACAATGTCTTTGAAGAACCTAAGAAAGGTTACTTTGGATCGCTCTGAGGCCTACGCTGATAAAGGAAATATCATCAGTTAAAAATGAGAGAGAAGCTTTCTGAGAAATTGCTTTGTGATCTGTGAATTCATCTCACAGAGTTACAAATTAGTCCTCAGGAAGCAGTTTGCTAACACTCTTTTCGTGGAATCTGCACAGTGATATTTGGGAGCCATTTCGGCCGCATTGTGAAATAGCAAGTATTCTCAGAGAAAAACTAGAGAATAGCTTTCTGAGAGATTGATTTCTGATGTGTGACTTCATCACAAACAGTTCCACCTTTCCCTTCTTGGAACTGTTTGCTAACTGTCTTGTGGTGGATTCTGCAATGTGATATTTGAAAGCTCCTTAAGGCCTATGGTGAAAAAGGATATATCCTCAGACAGATATTGGAAAGAAGCCTTCTGAGAAACTGCATTGCGATGTATGAATGAAACTCACAGAGTTACACGTTTGTCTAAAGCCAACCGTTTGCTAACACAGTTTTCTGGAAATCTGCAATGGGATATTTCTTAGCGCAGTGAAGCTAATGGTTACATAGGAAATATCCTCATATGAAAACTAGAAATAAGCTTCCTTAGAAACTTCTGGTTGATGTGTGAATTCATCTCAGAGAGTTACATTTATGTTTCATGGAGCAGGCCTTTAACACTCTCTTTGAAGAACCTAAGAAAGGTTACTTTGGATCGCTCTGAGGCCTACGCTGATAAAGGAAATATCATCAGTTAAAAACGAGAGAGAAGCATTCTGAGAAATTTCTTTGTGATCTCTGAAATCATCTCACAGAGTTACAATTTATTCCACAGGAAGCAGTTTGCTAACACTCTTCTCATGGAATCTGCACAGTGATATTTGTGAGCTAATTGAGAACTATGGTGAAAAAGGATATCCTCAGAGAGACACTGCAAAGAAGCCTCTGAGATACTGCATTGCGATGTGTGAATGCCACTCACAGTGTTACACGTTTATTTACAGCCAGCAGTTTGCTAACACAGTTTTCTGGAAATCTGCAATGGATATTTCTTATCCCAGGGAAGCTATGGTTGACATAGGAAATATCCTCATATGAAAACTAGAGGCAAGCTTCCTTAGAAATGTCTGGTGGATGTGTGAATTCATCTCACAGAGTTACACTTAAGTTTCATGGAACAGGCCTTTAACACTCTCTTTGAAGATCCTAAGAAAGGTTACTTTGGATCACTCTGAGGCCTATGCAGATAAAGGAAATATCATCAGTTAAAAACGAGAGAGAAGCTTTCTGAGAAATTTCTTTGTCATCTCTAAATTCATCTCACAGAGTTACAACTTATTCCTCAGGAAGCAGTTTGCTAACACTCTTTTCGTGGAATCTGCATAGTGATATTTGGGAGCCAATTCGGGCCCATTGTGGAAAAGCAAGTATCCTCAGAGAAGAACTAGAGAATAGCTTTCTGAGAGATTGATTTCTGAAGTGTGTCTTCATCACAGAGAATTCCACCCTTCCCTTCTTGGAACAGTTTGCTAACAGTCTTGTCCTGGATTCTGCCATTTGATATTTGGGAGCTCCATGAGGGCTATCGTGAAAAAGGATATATCCTCAGACAGACACTGCAAAGAAGCCTTCTGAGAAACTGCATTGCGATGTGTGAATAGGACTCACAGAGTTACACGTTCGTCTTCAGCCTACAGTTTGCTAACACAGTTTTCTGGAAATCTGCAATGGGATATTTCTTAGCGCAGTGAAGCTATTGGTGACATAGGAAATATCGTCATATGAAAAGTAGAAAGAACCTTCCTTAGAAACTTCAGTTTGATGTGTGAATTCATCTCACAGAGTTACACTAAGTTTCATGGAGCAGGCCATTCACACTGTCTTTGAAGAACCTAAGAAAGGTTACTTTGGATCGCTCTGAGGCCTACGCTGATAAAGGAAATATCATCAGTTAAAATCGAGAGAGAAGGTTTCTGGGAAATTTCTTTGTGATCTCTGAATTCATCTTTGAGCTACAACTTATTCCTCAGGATGCAGTTTGCTAACACTGTTTTCTTGGAATATGCACAGTGATATATGGGAGCCCATTCGGGCCCATAGTGCAAAAACAAGTATCCTCAGAGAACAACTAGAGAATAGGTTTCTGAGAAACTGCTTTCTGATGTGTGACTTCATCACACAGAGTTCCACCCTTCCCTTCTTTGAACAGTTTGCTAAGAGTCTTGTCGTGGATTCTGCAATGTGATATTTGGGAGCTCATTGTGGGCTATGGTGAAAAAGGATATATCCTCAGATAGACACTGTAAAGAAGCCTTCTGAGAAACTGCATTGCGATGTGTGAATGCGACTCACAGTGTTACACGTTTGTCTTCAGCCAACAGTTTGCTAACACAGTTTTCTGGAAATCTGCAATGGGATATTTCTTAGCGCAGGGTAGCCCAAGTTGACATAGGAAATATCCTCTTATGAAAACTAGAAAGCAGCTTCCTTAGAAACTTCTTGCTGTTGTGCGAATTCATCTCACAGAGTTACAGTTATGTTTCATGGAGCAGGCCATTAAGACTGTCTTTGAAGAACCTAATAAAGGGTACTTCGGATCGCTCTGAGGCCTACGGTGATAAAGGAAATATCGTCAGTTAAAAACGAGAGAGAAGCTTTCTGACAAATTGCTTTGTGATCTGTGAATTCATCTCAGAGAGTTACAAATTAGTCCTCAGGAAGCAGTTTGCTAACACTCTTTTCGTGGAATCTGCACAGTGATATTTGGGAGCCAATTCGGCCGCATTGTGAAATAGCAAGTATTCTCAGAGAAAAATTAGAGAATAGCTTTCTGAGAGATTGATTTCTGATGTGTGACTTCATCACAAAGCGTTCCACCCTTCCCTTCTTGGAACTGTTTGCTAACTGTCTTGTGGTGGATTCTGCAATGTGATATTTGAAAGCTCATTAAGTGCTATGGTGAAAAAGGATATATCCTCAGACAGATATTGGAAAGAAGCCTTCTGAGAAACTGCATTGCGATGTGTGAATGAAACTCACAGAGTTACACGTTTGTCTAAAGCCAACAGTTTGCTAACACAGTTTTCTGGAAATCTAAAATGGGATATTTCTTTGCGCAGTGAAGCTAATGGTTATATAGGAAATATCCTCATATGAAAACTAGAAAGAAGCTTCCTTAGAAACTTCTGGTTGATGTGTGAATTCATCTCACAGAGTTACACTTATCTTTCAAGGACCAGGCCATTAACACTGTCTTTGAAGAACCTAAGAAAGTTTACTTTGGATCGCTCTGAGGCCTACGCTGATAAAGGAAATATCATCAGTTAAAAACGAGAGAGAAGCTTTCTGAGAAATTTCTTTGTGATCTCTGAAATCATCTCACAGAGTTACAATTTATTCCACAGGAAGCAGTTTGCTAACACTCTTTTCATGGAATCTGGACAGTGATATTTGGGAGCTCATTGAGGACTATGGTGAAAAAGGATATCCTCTGACAGACACTGCAAAGAAGCCTCTGAGATACTGCATTGCGATGTGTGAATGCCACTCACAGTGTTACACGTTTGTTTACAGCCAGCAGTTTGCAAACACAGTTTTCTGGAAATCTGCAATGGATATTTCTTATCCCAGGGAGGCTAAGGTTGACATAGGAAATATCCTCATATGAAAACTAGAAGGAAGCTTCCTTAGAAATTTCTGGTTGATGTGTGAATTCATCTCACATAGTTACACTTAAGTTTCATGGAACAGGCCATTAACACTGTCTTTGAAGATCCTAAGAAAGGTTACTTTGGATCACTCTGAGGACTATGCTGATAAATGAAATATCATCAATTAAAAACAAGAGAGAAGCTTTCTGATAAATTTCTTTGTGATCTCTGAATTCATCTCACAGAGTTACAACTTATTTCTCAGTAAGAAGTTTGCTAATACCCTTTTCGTGGAATCTGCACAGTGATATTTGGGAGCCAATTCGGGCCCATTGTGGAAAAGCAAGTATCCACAGAGAACAACTAGAGAATATCTTTCTGAGAGATTGCTTTCTGATGTGTGACTTCATCACACAGAGTTCCACCCTTCCCTTCTTGGAACAGTTTGCTAAGAGTCTTGTCGTGGACTCTGCAGTGTGATATTTGGGAGCTCATTGAGGGCTATGGTGAAAAAGGATAAATCCTAAGACAGACACTGCAAAGAAGCCTTCTGAGAAACTGCATTGTGATGTGTGAATTCAACTCACACAGTTACACCTTCTTCTTCAGTCAACAGTTTGCTAACACAGTTTTCTGGAAATCTGCAATGGGATATTTCTTAGCCCAGTGAAGCTAATGGTGACGTAAGAAATAACCTCATATGAAAACTAGAAAGAAACTTCCTTTGAAACTTCTGTTTGATATGTAAATTCGTTTCTCAGAGTTACAATTATGTTTCATGGAGCAGGCCATTAACACTGTCTTTGAAGAACCTAAGAAAGGTAACTTTGGATCGCTCTGAGGCCTACGCTCATAAAGAAAATGTCGTCAGTGAATGAGAGAGAAGCTTTCTGAGAAATTTCTTTGTGATATCTGAATTCATATCACAGAGCTACAGCTTATACCTCGGAAGCAGTTTTCTAACACTCTTTTCGTGGAATCTGCACAGTGATATTTGGGAGCCAATTCGGGCCCATTGTCGAAAAGCAAGTATCCTCAGAAAACAACTAGACAATAGCTTTTTGAGAGATTCCTCTCTGATATGTGACTTCATCACACAGAGTTCGAACTTTCCATTCTGGTAGCAGTTTGCTAACACTCTTTTCGTGGATTCTGTATAGGGATATTTCGGAGCTCATTGTGGCCAACCATGAAAAGGGAAATATGCTCACACAAAAACTTGAAGGAAGCCTTCTGAGAAACTGCATTGCCAAATGTGAGTGCAACTCACAGATTTAAACTTTTCTCTTCTGTCATCAGTTTGCCATCACAGTTTGCTTGTAATCTGAAACGGGATATATCTTAGCGCAATGAGGCTTATGGTGTCCAAAGAAATATCCTCATATAAAATCTAGAGAGAAGCTTTGTTAGAAACTTCTCTGTGATGTGTGAATTCATCTCACAGAGTTAGAGTTACATTTCAAGGAGCAGTCGGTTACCACTGTCTTTGAGGAAACTGAGCAGGGCTAGTTTGGGTCGCATTGAAACCTATGCCGATAAAGGAAATATCCTCCATTAAAAATGAGATAGAAGCTTTGTGAGAAACTTCCTTGTGATATCTGAATTCATCTCCCAGAGTTACAACTGAGTCCTCATGCAGCAGTTTGCTAACAGTGTTTTCGTGGAATCTGGAAAGTGATATTTGGGAGCGCTTTGAGGCCTATGGTGAAAAAGAAAATATCCTCACATAGTAGCTAGAAAGAATCTTTCTGAGAGATTGCTTTCTCATCTGTAACTTCATCTCATAGAGTTACACTACTATTTCCTGCAATATTTTGCTAACACTGTCTTTTTGGATTCTGAGCACTGATATTTCCGATAGGTTTGAAGAGTCTAAGGACACAGGAAATATCTTCCGAGAAAAACTGGAATGAAGCTTTCTGAGAAACTGCTTTGTGATGCGTGAATTCATTTCTCAGTGTTACACCACCCTTTCATGGTGGAGTTTGCTAGCACTGATTTTCTGCAATCTCTGACGTGACATCCTGGATATCGTGGCATCCCATGTTGAATAATGAGATATCTTCAGACAAATCTGCAGAGAAGCCTTCTCAGAAACTTCTTGGTTGTGGGTGAATTCTGCTCACAGACTTTTCTCATTGTTTTCATTGAGAAGCTTGCTAAGAGCGTTTTCGCAGAATCTGCAAAAGGACACACGGTGGCGGTTCTAGACCACAAAAAATCTCAGCTCCCAAAGAAAGCCGCTTTCTGAGAAACGGCTTTGTGCTTGGTGAATTCAACTACCTGTGGTCCAGTTGTATTGGGTGGAGCCGTTTCCTAGCCCCTTATTGGAATCTGAGAACTGATATTTCGGATCCCTTGGAAGACTATAGGGCCAAAGGAAATCTCCGCCGATACACATGACAAAGAAGCTTTCTAAGCAACTCCTTTGTGACCTGTGAATTCACCTCACAGAGTTACACCATTCTCCTCATGAAGCCATTTGCTAAGACAGTTCTCGTGGAGTTTGCCAAGTGATATTGGGGAGCCCAGGGAGGGCTATGCTGAAAAAGGAAATATCCTCAGAGAAAAACTGGAAAAAAGCGTTCTGAGAAACTGCATTGTCACAGATGAATGCAACTCACAGTGTTACCCTTTCCTTTTCATGGATCCCTTGGCTAATCCTGTTTTCTTGAAATCTGCATTGGGATATTTCGTAGCGCAATGAACTTATGGTGACAAAGGAGATATCGTCAGAGAAAAACTAGAAAGTTGCTTTATGAGAAACCTCTCTGTAATAAGTTAATTCATCTCACAGAGTTACACCTTAATCTTCATGAAGCAGTTTGCTGGCAGTGTTTTTGTGGATCTCGAAAGTGATATTTCGGAGGGCTTTGAGGCCTATGGTGAAAAAGGAAATATCCTCACATAATAGCTAGAAAGAAGCTTTCTGAAAGATTGCTTTCTGATGTGTGAATTCATCACACAGAGTTCCAACTTTCCCTTCTCGTAGCAGTTTGCTAACACTCTTTTCGTGGATTCTGGATAGGGATATTTGGGAGGTCATAGTGGCCTATGCTGAAAAGGGAAATATTCTCAGACAAAATCTGGGAGGAAGCCTTCTGAGAAACTACATTGCCATGTGTGAGTGAAACTCAGAGAGTTAGACTTATCTCTTCAGTCATCAGTTTGCCATCACAGTTTGCTTGTAATCTGAAACTGTTTACATCTTAGCGCAATGAAGCTTACGGTTTCCAAAGAAATATCCTCATATAAAATCTAGAAAGAAGCTCTGTTGGAAATTTCTCTGTGATATGTGAATTCATCTCACAGAGTTAGAGTTACATTTCAAGGAGCAGTCGGTTACCACTGTCTTTGAAGAAACTGAGCAGGGCTAGTTTGGGTGGCATTGAGGCCTACACTGATAAAGGAAATATCCTCCATTAAAAACGAGCAAGAAGCTTTGTGAGAAACTTCCTTGTGATATGTGAATTCATCTCACAGAGTTACAACTGAGTCCTCATGCAGCAGTTTGCTAACAGTGTTTTCGTGGAATCTGGAAAGTGGTATTTGGGAGCGCTGTGAAGCCTATGGTGAAAAAGGAAATATCCTCACATAATAGCTAGAAAGAAGCTTTCTGAGAGATTGCTTTCTGATCTGTAACTTCATCTCACAGAGCTACACTACTATTTCCTGCAACCATTTGCAAACCCTCTCTCTTTGTGGATTCTGAGCACTGATATTTCCGATAGGTTTGAAGTGTCTAAGGACACAGGAAATATCTTCCGAGAAAAACTGGAATGAAGCTTTCTGAGAAACTGCTTTGTGATGCGTGAATTCATTTCACAGTGTTACACCACTCTTTCATGGAGGAGTTTGCTACCACTGATTTTCTGCACTCTCTGACGTGACTTCCTGGATAGAGTGGCATCCCATGCTGAATAATGAGATATCCTCAGACAAATCTGCAGAGAAGCCTTCTCAGAAACTTCGTGTTTGTGGGTGAATTCTGCTCACAGAGTTTCCTCATGGTTTTCATTGAGAAGCTTGCTAAGAGCCTTTTCGCAGAATCTGCAAAAGGACACACGGTGGCGCTCCGAGGCCACAAATAAACTCAGCTCCCAAGGAACGCCTCTTTCTGAGAAACGGCTTTGTGCTGTGTGAATTCAACTCACTGTACTCCAGTTGTATTTCGTGGAGCCGTTTCCTAGCCCATTTTTGGGGGAATCTGAGAACTGATATTGCGGATCCCTTGGAAGACTCTAGGGACTAAGGAAATCTCCCCCGATACTAATGAGAAAGAAGCTTTCTGAGCAACTTCTTTGTGACCTGTGAATTCACCTCACAGAGTTACACCATTCTCCTCATGAAGTCGTTTGCTAAGACAGTTCTCATGGAGTTTGCCAAGTGATATTTGGGAGCCCAGGAAGGGCTACGCTGAAAAAGGAAATATCCTCCGAGAAAAACTGGAAAGAAGCGTTCTGAGAAACTGCATTGTGACAGATGAATGCAACTCACAGAGTTACCCTTTCCTTTTCATGGATCCCTTGGCTATCCCTGTTTTCCTGAAATCTGCATTGGGATATTTCATAGCACAATGAAGCTTACGGTGACAAAGGAGATAATGTCAGAGAAAAACTAGAAAGTAGCTTTCTGAGAAACTTCTCTGTGATAAGTGAATTCATCTCACAGAGTTACAACTTAGTCTTCATGAAGCAGATTGCTGGCATTGTTTTTGTGGAATCTGGAAAGTGATATTTGGGAGGGCTTTGAGGCCTATGGTGAAAAACGAAATATCCTCACATAATAGCTAGAAAGAAGCCTTCCGAGAGATTGCTTTCTGATGTGTGAATTCATCATCACACAGAGTTCCACCTTTCCCTTCTGGTAGCAGTTTGCTAACACTCTTTTCGTGGATTCTGGATAGGGATATTTGGGAGCTCATTGTGGTCTATGGTGAAAAGGGAAATATGCTCAGACAAAAACTGGAAGGAAGCCTTCTGAGAAACTGCATTGCCATGTGTGAATGCAACTCACAGAGTTACACTTATCTCTTCAGTCATCAGTTTGTCATCACATTTTGCTTGTAATCAGAAACAGTATATATCTTAGCGCAATGAAGCTTACCGTGTCAAAAGAAATATCCTCCTATGAAATTTAGAAAGAAGCTTTCTTAGAATCTTCTCTGTGATGTGTGAATTCATCTCACAGAGATAGAGTTGTATTTCAAGGAGCAGTCGGTTACCACTGTCTTTGAGGAAACTGAGCAGGGCTAGTTTGGGTCGCATTGAGGCCTACGTTGGAAAAGGAAATATCCTCCATTAAAAACGAGCAAGAAGCTTTGTGAGAAACTTCCTTGTGATATGTGAATTCATCTCACAGAGTTACAACTGAGTCCTCATGCAGCAGTTTGCTAACAGTGTTTTCGTGGAATCTGGAAAGTGATATTTGGGAGCGCATTGAGGCCTATGGTAAAAAAGGAAATATCCTCACATAATAGCTAGAAAGAAGCTTTCTGAGAGATTGCTTTCTGATGTGAGAATTCATCACACAGAGTTCCACCTTTACCTTCTAGTAGCAGTTTGCTAACACTTTTTTCGTGGATACTGCATAGGGATATTTGGGAGCTCATTGTGGCCTATGGTGAAAAGGGAAATATGCTCAGACAAAAACTGGAAGGAAGCCTTCTGAGAAACTGCATTGCCATGTGTGAGTGCAACTCAGAGAGTTACACTTATCTCTTCAGTCATCAGTTTGCCATCACAGTTTGCTTGTAATTAGAAACGGGATATATCTTAGCGCAATGAAACTTACAGTGTCCAAAGAAATATCCTCATATAAAATCTAGAAAGAAGCTTTGTTAGAAACTTCTCTGTGATGTGTAAATTCATCTTACAGAGTTAGAGTTCCATGTCAAGGAGCAGTCGGTTACCACTGTCTTTGAGGAAACTGAGCAGGGCTAGTTTGGGTCGCATTGAGGCCTATGCTGATAAAGGAAATATCCTCCATTAAAAACAAGAAAGGAGCTTTGTGAGAAACTTTCTTGTGGTATGTGAATTCATCTCACAGAGATACAACTCAGTCCTCATGCAGCAGTTTTCTGACAGTGTTTTCGTGGAATCTGGAAAGTGATATTTGGGAGCGCATTGAGGCCTATGGTGAAAAAGGAAATAACCTCACATAATAGCTAGAAAGAAGCTTTCTGAGAGATTGCTTTCTGATGTGTGAATTCATCACACAGAGTCCCACCTTTCCCTTCTGGTAGCAGTTTGCTAACACTCTTTTCGTGGATTCTGGATAGGGATATTTGGGAGCTCATTGTGGCCTATGGTGAAAAGGGAAATATTCTAAAACAAAAAATGGAAGGATGCCTTCTGAGAAACTGCATTTCCATGGGTGAGTGCAACTCACAGAGTTACACTTATCTCTTCAGTCATCAGTTTGCCATCACAGTTTGCTTGTAATCTGAAAAGGGATACATCTTACTGCAATGAAGCTTACAGTGTCCAAAGAAATATCCTCATATAAAATCTAGAAAGAAGCTTTGCTAGAAAGTTCCTGTGATGTGTGAATTCATCTCACAGAGTTAGAGTTCCATTTCAAGGAGCAGTCGGTTACCACTGTCTTTGAGGAAACTGAGCAGGGCTAGTTTGGGTCGCATTGAGGCCTACGCTGGAAAAGGAAATATCCTCCATTAAAAACGAGAAAGAAGCTTTGTGAGAAACTTCCTTGTGATATGTGAATTCATCTCACAGAGTTACAACTGAGTCCTCTTGCAGCAGTTTGCTAACAGTGTTTTCATGGAATCTGGAAAGTGATATTTGGGAGCGCATTGAGGGCTATGGTGAAAAAGGAAATATCCTCACATAATAGCTAGAAAGAAGCTTTCTGAGAGATTGCTTTCTGATGTGTGAATTCATCACACAGAGTTCCACCTTTCCCTTCTGGTAGCAGTTTGCTAACACTGATTTCTTGGATTCTGGAAAGTGAGATTTGGGAGCTCATTGTGGCCTATGGTGAAAAGGGAAATATGCTCAGACAAAAACTGAAAGGAAGCCTTCTGATAATGTGGATTGCCATGTGTGAATGCTACTCACAGTGTTACACGTATCTCTTCAGTCTTCAGTTGGCCAACACAGTTTGTTTGCAATCTGAAACAGGATACATCTTAGCGAAATGAAGCTTACAGTGGCAAAAGAAGTATCCTCATATAAAATCTAGAAAGAATCTCTCCTAGAAACTTCTCTGTGTTGTGTGAATTCATCTCACAGAGTTAGAGTTACATTTCAAGGAACAGTCAGTTACCACTGTCTTTGAGGAAACTGAGAAGGGCTAGTTTGGGTCACATTGAGGCCTACGCTGTTAAAGGAAATATCCTCCATTAAGAAAGTGACAGAAGCTTTGTGACAAACTTCTTTGTGATATGTAAATTCATCTCACAAAGTTTCAACTTAGTCTTCATGCAGCAGCTTGCTGAGAGTGTTTTCCTGGTATCTGGAAAGTGATATTTGGGAGCGCTTTGAGGCCTATGGTGAAAAAGGATATATCCTCACATAATAGATAGAAAGAAGCTTTCTGAGAGATCCCTTTCTGATGTGTGAATTCATCATACAGAGTTTAACTTTCCCTAATGTTAGCAGTTTGCTAACACTCTTTTCGTGGATGCTGGAAAGGGATATTTGGGAGCTCATTGTGGCCTATGCTGAAAAGGGAAATATGCTCAGACAAAAACTGGAAGGAAGCCTTCTGAAAAACTGCATTGCCATGTATGAATGCAACTCACAGAATTACACTCATCTCTTCAGTCATCAGCTTGCCATCACAGTTTGCTTGAAATCTGAAACGGGATACATCTTATCGCAATGAAGCTTACGGTGTCAAAAGAAATATCCTCATATAAAATCTAGAAAGAAGCTTTGTTAGAAAGTTCCTGTGCTGGGTGAATTCATCTCACAGAGTTAGAGTTACATTTCAAGGAGCAGTCTGTTACCACTGTCTTTGAGGAAACTGAGCAGGGCTAGTTTGGGTCACATTGAGGCCTACGCTAATAAGGAAATATCCTCCATTAAAACGAGAAAGAAGCTTTGTGAGAAACTTCTTTCTGATATGTGAATTCATCTCACAGAGTTACAACTTAGTCCTCATGCAGCAGTTTGCTGACAGTGTTTTTGTGTAATCTGGAAAGTGATATTTGGGAGCGCATTGAGGCCTATGGCGAAAAAGGAAATATCCTTACATAATAGCTACAAAGAAGCTTTCTGAGAGATTGCCTTCTGATTTGCATTTTCATCTCACAGAGTTTCACTACTGTTTCCTGCAAGCATTTGCTAACACTGTCTTTGTGGATTCTGAGCACTGATATTTCCGATAGGTTTGAAGTGTCTAAGGACACAGGAAATATCTTCTGAGAAAAACGTGAATGAAACTTTCTGAGAAACTGCTTTGTGCTGCGTGAATTCATTTCACAGTGTTACACAACTCTTTCATGGAGGAGTTTGCTGCACTGATTTTCTGTAATCTCTGACGTGACATCCTGGGTATCCTGGAATCCACTGCTGAATAATGAGATATCCTCAGACAAATCTGCAGAGAAGCCTTCTCAGAAACTTCTTGGTTGTGGGTGAAATCTGCTCAAAGGGTTTCCTCATGGTTTTCATTGAGAAGCTTGCTAAGAGCGTTTTCGCAGAATCAGCGAAAGGACACACGGAGGCACTGTGAGACCACGAAAAAACTCAGCTCTCAAAGCCGCTTTCTGAGAAATGGCTTTGTGCTGTGTGAATTCAACTCACTGTGTTCCAGTTGTATTTCGTGGAGCTGTTTCCTACCCCCGTTTTGGTGGAATCTGAGAACTGATATTTCGGATCCCTTGGAAAACAATAGGGCCAAAGGAAATCTCCCCCGATACAAATGAGAAAGAAGCATTCTGGGACACTTGTTTGTGTCCTGTGAATTCATCTCACAGAGTTGCGCCTTTCTCCTCATGAAGCCGTTTGCTAAGACAGTTCTCGTGGGGTTTGCCAAGTGCTATTTGGGAGCCCAGTGAGGGCTACGGTGAAAAAGGAAATATCCTCTGAGAAAAACTGGAAATTCGGGCTCATTGTGAAAAAAAAAGTATCCTCAGAGAACAATTAGAGAATAGCTTACTGAGAGATTGCTTTCTGATGTGTGATTTCATAGCACAGAATTCCACCTTTCCCTTCTTGGAACAGTTTGCTAACAGTCTTGTCGTGGATTCTGCAATGTGATGTTTCGGAGCTCTTAGAGGGCTATGGTGAAAAAGGAAATATCGTCAGACAGACACTGCAAAGAAGCCTTCTGTGAAACTGCATTGCGATGTGTGAATGCAACTCACAGAGTTACACGTTTGTGTTCAGCAAACAGTTTGCTAACACAGTTTTCTGGAAATCTGCTATGGGATATTTCATAGCACAGTGAAGCTAATGGTGACATAGGAAATATCCTCATATGAAAACTAGAAAGAAGCTTCCTTAGAAACTAATGGTTGAAGTGTGAATTCATCTCATAGAGTTACACCTATGTTTCATGGAGCAGGCCATTAACACTGTCTTTGAAGAAAATAAGAAAGGTTACTTTGGATCGCTGTGATGCCTACGCTGATAAAGGAAATATCATCAGTTAAAAACGAGAGAGAAGCTTTCTGAGAAATTTCTTTGTGATCTCTGAATTCATGTCATAGACTTACAGCTTATTGCTCAGGAAGCAGTTTGCTAACACTCTCTTCGTGTAATCTGCACAGTGATATTTGGGAGCCAATTCAGGCACATTGTGGAAAAGCAAGTATCCTCAGAGAACAACTAGAGAATAGCTTTCTGAGAGATTGCTTTCTGATGTGTGACTTCATCACACAGAATTACACCCTTCCCTTCTTGGAACAGTTTGCTAACAGTCTTGTCGTGGATTCTGCAATGTGATATTTGGGAGCTCATTGAGGGCTATGGTGAAACACGATATATCCTCAGACAGACATTGGAAAGAAGCCTAATGACAAACTGCATTGCAATGTGTAAATGCAACTCACCGAGTTACACGTTTGTCTTCAGCCAACAGTTTGCTAACACAGTATTCTGGAAATCTGCAATGGGATATTTCTTGGCACAGTGAAGCTAATGGTGACATAGGAAATATCCGCATATGAAAACTAGAAAGAAGCTTCCTTAGAAACTTCTGGTTGAAGTGTGAATTCATCTCACAGAGTTACACTTATGTTTCATGGAGCAGGCCATTAACACTGTCTTTGAGGAACCTAAGAAGGTTACTTTGGATCGCTCTGAGGCCTACGCTTATAAAAGAAATATCATCAGATAAAAACGAAAGAGAAGCTTTCTGAGAAATTTCTTTGTGATCTCTGAATTCGTCTCAAAGAGTTACAACTTATTCCTCAGGAAGCAGTTTGCTAACACTCTTTTTGTGGAATCTGCACAGTGATATTTGGGAGCCAATGGGCAAATTGTGGAAAAGCAAGTATCCTCAGAGAACATCTAGAGAATAGCTTTCTGAGATATTTCTTTCTGATGTGTGACTTCATCGCACAGTGTTCCACCCTTCCCTTCTTGGAACAGTTTGCTAAGAGTCTTGTCGAGGATTCTGCAATGTGATATTTGGGAGCTCTTTGAGGGCTATGGTGAAAAAGGATATATCCTCAGACAGACACTGCAAAGAAGCCTTCTGAGAAACTGCATTGCGATGTGTGAATGCAACTCACAGAGTTACACGTTTGTCTTCAACCAACAGTAGGCTAACAGAGTTTTCTGGAAATTGGCAAAGGGATATTTCTTAGCGCAGTGAAGCTAAAGGTGACATAGGAAATACCCTCATACGAAAACTAGAAAGAAGCTTCCTTAGAAACTTCTTGTTGATGTGTGAATTCATCTCACAGAGTTACACTTATGTTTCATGGAGCAGGCCATTAACACTGTCTTTGAAGAACCTAAAAAATTTACTTTGGATCGCTATGAGGCCTACGCTGATAAAGGAAATATCATCAATTAAAAACGTGAGAGAAGCTTTATGAAAAATTTCTTTGTGATCTCTGAATTCATCTCACATAGTTACAGCTTATTCCTCAGGAAGCAGTTTGCTAACACTCTTTTCGTGGAATATGCACAGTATAATTGGGAGCCAATTCGTGCCCATTGTGGAAAAGCAAGTATCCTCAGAGAACAACTAGATAATAGCTTTCTGAGAGATTGCGTTCTAATGTGTGACTTCATCACACAGAGTTCCACCCTTCCCTTCTTGGAACAGTTTGCTAACAGTCTTGTCGTGGATTCAGCAATGTGATATTGGGGAGCTCCTTGAGGGCTGTGGTGAAAAAGGATATATCCTCAGACACTGGAAAGAAGCCTTCTGAGAAACTATATTGCGATGTGAATGCAACTCTCTGAGTTACACGTTTGTCTTCAGCCAACAGTTTGCTAACACAGTTTTCTGGAAATCTGCAATGGGATATTTCTTAGCGCAGTGAAGCTAAATGTGACATAGGAAATATCCTCATATGAAAACTAGAAAGAAGCTTCCTTAGAAACCTCTGGTTGATGTGTGAATTTATCTCACAGAGTTACACTTATGTATCATGAAGCATTCCATTAACACTGTCTTTGAAGAACCTAAGAAAGGTTACTTTGGATCGCTCCGAGGCCTATGCTGATAAAGGAAATATCATCAGTTAAAAACGAGAGAGAAGCTTTCTGAGAAATTTCTTTGTGATCTGTGAATTCATCTCACAGAGTTACAACTTATTCCTCTAGAAGCAGTTTGCTAAAACTCTTTTCGTGGATTCTGGTTAGGGATATTTGGGAGCTCATTGTGGTTTATGGTGAAAAGGGAAATATGCTCAGACAAAAACTGGGAGGAAGCCTTCTGAGAAACTGCATTGCCATGTGTGAATGTAACTCACAGAGTTACACTTACCTCTTCAGTCATCAGTTTGCCCTCACAGTTTCCTTGTAATCTGAAACGGGATACATCTTAGCGCAATGAAGCTTACGGTGTCAAAAGAAATATCCTCATAGGAAATCTAGAAAGAAGCTTTCTTAGAAACTTCTCTGTGATGTGTGAATTCATCCCACAGTGTTACAGTTACATTTCAAGGAGGTGTCGGTTACCACTGTCTTTGAGGAAACTGAGCAGGGCTAGTTTGGGTCGCATTGAGGCCTACCCTGATAAAGGAAATGTCCTCTATTAAAAAAGTGAAAGAAACTTTTTGAGAAACTTCTTTTTGATATGTGAATTCATCTCACAGTGTTTCCCCTTATTCTTCAAGCAGCAGTTTGCTGAGGGTTTTTTCCTGATATCCTGAAAGTGATATTTACGAGCGCATTGATTCCTATGGTGAAAAAGGAAATATCCTCACATAATAGCTAGAAAGAAGCTTTCAGAGAGATTGCTTGCTGATCTGTAACTTCTTCTCACAGAGTTACACTACTCTTTCCTGCAACCATTTGCTAACACTGTCTTTGTGGATTCTGAGCACTGATATTTCCGATAGGTTTGAAGAGTCTAAGGACACAGAAAATAACTTCCGAGAAAAACTGGAATGAAGCTTTCTGAGAAACTGCTTTGTGAGGCGTGAATTCATTTCACAGTGTTACACCACTCTTTCATGGCGGAGTTTGCAACCACTCATTTACTGCAATCTCTAACGTGACATCCTGGTTGTCGTTGCATCCCATACTGAATAAGGAAATATCCTCAGACAAATCTGCAGAGAAGCCTTCTCAGAAACTTCTTGGTTGTGGGTGAATTCTGCTCACAGAGTTTCCTCATGGTTTTCATTGAGAAGCTTGCTAAGAGCGTTTTCGCACAATCTGCATAAGGACACACGGTGGCGCAACGAGACCACAAATAAACTCAGCTCCCAAATAAAGCCGCTTTCTGAGAAAAGGATTTGTGCTGTGTGAATTCAACTCACTGTGTTCCAGTTGTATTTCGTGCAGCAGTTTCCTAGCCCCGTTTTGGTTTAATCTGAGACCTGATATTTCAGATCCCTTGGAAGACTACAGGGCCAAAGGAAATCTCTGCCGATACACACGAGAAGGAAGCTTTCTGAGAAACTTCTTTGTGACCTGTGAATTCAACTCACAGAGTTACACCATTCTCCTCATTAAGCCGTTTGCTAAGACAGTTCTCATGGAGTTTGCCAAGTGCTATTTGAGAGCCCAGGGAGGGCTACGCTGAAAAAGGAAATATCCTCCGAGAAAAACTGGAAAGAAGCGTTCTGAGAAACTGCATTGTGACAGATGAATGCAACTCACAGAGCTACCCTTTCCTTTTCATGGATCCCTTGGCTAACCCTGTTTTCTTGAAATCTGCATTGGGATGTTTCGTAATGCAATGAAGCTTATGGTGACAAAGGAGATAATGTCAGAGAAAAAATAGAAAGTAGCTTTCTGAGAAACTTCTCTGTGATAAGTGAATTCATCTCACAAAGTTACAACTTAATCTTCAAGAACCAGTTTGCTGGGAGTGTTTTTGTGGAATCTGGAAAGTGATATTTGGGAGGGATTTGAGGCCTATGGTGAAAAAGGAAATATCCTCACATAATAGCTAGAAAGAAGCTTTCTGAGAGATTGCTTTCTGATGTGAGAATTCATCACACAGAGTTCCACCTTTCCCTTCTGGTAGCAGTTTGCTAACACTATTTTCGTGGATTCTGTATAGGGATATTTGGGAGCTCATTGTGGCCTATGGTGAAAAGGGAAATAGGCTCAGACAAAAACTGCATGGAAGCCTTCTGAAAAACTGCATTGCCATGTGTGAATGCAACTCAGAGAGTTACACTTGTCTCTTCCGTCATCAGTTTGCCATCACAGTTTGCTTGTAATCTGAAAAGGGATACATCTTACTGCAATGAAGCTTACCGTGTCCAAAGAAATATCCTCATATGAAATCTAGAAAGAAGCTTTCTTAGAAACTTCTCTGTGATGTGTGAATTCATCTCACAGAGTTAGAGTTCCATTTCAAGGAGCAGTCAGTAAACACTGTCCTTGAGGGAACTGAGCAGGGCTAGTTTGGGTCCCTTTGAGGCCTATGCTGATAAAGGAAACATTCTCCATTAAATACGTGAAAGAAGATTTCCGAGAAACTTCTTTGTGATATGTGAATTCATCTCACAGAGTTTCCACTTAGTCTTCAAGCAGCAGTTTGCTGAGAGTGTTTTCCTGGTATCTGGAAAGTGTTTTTGTGGAATCTGGAAAGTGATATTTGGAGCGCTTTGAGGCCTATGGTGAAAAAGGAAATATCCACACATAATAGCTAGAAAGAAGCTTTCTGAGAGATTGCTTTCTGTTGCATGAATTCATCATACAGAGTTTCACATTTCCCTTCTGGTAGCAGTTTGCAAACTCTCTTTTCGTGGATTCTGGAAATTGAGATGTGGCAGCTCATTGTGGCCTATGGTGAAAATGGAAATACCCTCAGACAAAGTCTGGAAGGAAACCTTCTGTGAAACTGAATTGCACGTTTGTATAAAGCCAACAGTTTGCTCACACAGTTTTCTGGAAATCTGCATTGGGATATTTCTAAGCGCAGTGAAGCTAATGGTGACAGAGGAAATATCCTCCTATGAAAACTAGAAAGAAGATTCCCTAGAAACTTCTGGTTGATGTGTGAATTCATCTCACAGAGTTACACTTATGTTTCATGGAGCAGACCATTTACACTGTCTTTGAAGGACCTAAGAAAGGTTACTTTGGATCGCTCTGAGGCCTACGCTGATAAAGGAAATATCATCAGTTAAAAACGAGAGAGAAGCGTTCTGAGAAATTTCTTTGTGATCTCTGAATTCATCTCACAGAGTTACAACTTATTCTCAGGAAGCAGTGTGCTAACACTGTTTTCGTGGAATCTGCACAGTGATATTTGGGAGCCAATTCGGGCCCATTGTGGAAAAGCAAGTATCCTCAGAGAACAACTAGAGAATAGCTTTCTGAGAGATTGATTTCTGATGTGTGACTTCATCACACCGAGTTCCACCCTTCCCTTCTTGGAACAGTTTGCTAAGAGTCTTGTCGTGGATTCTGCAATGTGATATTTGGTAGCTCAGTTTGGGCTATGGTGAAAAAGGATATATCGTCAGAGAGACACTGGAAAGAAGCCTTCTGAGAAACTGCATTGCGATGTGTGAATGCAACTCACTGAGTTACACGTTTGTCTTCAGCCAACAGTTTGCTAACACAGTTTTCTGGAAATGTGCAATGGGATATTTCTTAGCGCAGTGAAGCTAATGGTGACAGAGGAAATATCTGTTTGGACGAACGGAGGCAAGATGGTGCATTTCCGGGCTCCTCATCCCACCCCCCCCCAACTCTTTCCGCACGCGAAGATGCAGCCGGTGACCCAGGAAGGTGCAGACCAACTGGGCATGCGCCAGGTGATGTCAATCTGAAGAGACCAAGATTTACCTGGTCGCACCTGCGGAACGCCCCTGACACGCCCATGCCCCACCGATTGCCCTCCCACTCCTAGAAAAGCCTCTCTCCGCCATTGAGCCACACTGACTTCCCAGCTTCCCAGTCCTGTCGGCATGTCAGAACTCCTTCCGAGAGCTTGGTGGAGGGGAACTCTGCCGGTCTTCTTTGCCGGAGGCCAACAGACTTCTTCTCCACACCTTAGATTACTAAAATAAACTTGCAGTTTTGCGCCTGACCTTTGCCTACTTGCTGGTTCTTTTGTGCTCGCTCTGGTGGTCTTAGAAAAACAAGACAGATGGTGCCGAAACCCGGGAGGAGACCCCTCCTCAGGGTCCCCAGGGTCCGGGGAGCCTCCTCCTCCTTGTTCCACTCCACGGACGGACCAGGACCTGAGACCAGCTTCCCTCACTCTCATGGCCTCTCTGGGGTATGTGCCCTTGTCTCCTCTTTACCTCCCTCGGCCAGAAATCCTGCACAGGTCCGAGGTCCATTTTGAGCCACCAAGTGGTTCGGGAGACCCCTTCAGGATGGAGACGTCTGCCTGAAGGTAATCTCCACTTTGGCTCCATGAGCCTCCAGTCTGTCTCTGCTGGTTCCAAAGGACGCTTTGAAGCCAGGCAGAGATCCACATCCATTTCCATTGTGTCCATTGTGTCCCTTGGCCAAAATCCTGCACAGGTCCGAGGTCCATTTGGAGCCACCAAGTGGCTTGGAGACCCGTTCAGGATGGAGACGTCTGCCTGAAGGTAATCTCCACCTTGGCTTCAAGAGCCTCCAGTCTGTCTCTGCTGGTTCCAAAGGACGCTTTGAAGCCATGCAGAGATCCACTTCCATTTCCATTGTTTCCATTGTGTGTCGGTAAAGAGGAAACAAATGGAAACCCCCCCCCAGTCCAAATTTCCAAAGAGCACCCCCTTAGGGTGCCTCCTAGCCAATTTGAAAACCTTAGAGCTTGAACAATTCCTTAGGAGGAAGCGGTTAATTTTCCTTTCCACTGTGGCGTGATTGACCTCAGCAATTTCTGCCAGCAGCTAGGCAAGTGGTCCGAAATTTACATAGGAGGCTTTTAGGCCTTAGGCTCTTGTCCCTATACTCCTTCTCTCCCCGCTCTCCCC
>NW_022301151.1:247-1115 GCF_002776525.5 Piliocolobus tephrosceles | reverse complement strand
AAAAAAAAAAAAAAAAAATTAGCCGGGGTGTGGTGGCAGGCTACTTGGGAGGCTGAGGCAGGAGAATCGTTTGAACCTGGGAGGCAGAGGTTGTAGTGAGTGGAGATCGCGCCACTGCATTCCAGGCTGGGTGACAGTGCAAGACTCTGTCTCAAAAAAAAAAAAAAAAGAATAAAAAAAACTCTTTCTCCAAATATAGTGCTACTCTGAGGCACTGGGGATTAGGACTTGTGTTAGTTCGTTTTCTGTTGCTTATAACAGAATATCTGAAACTGAGTACTTTATAAAGAAAAGGAATTTAATTTAATTTTATTTATTTATTTTTTTTGAGACGGAGTTTTGCTCTTGTTGCCCAGGCTGGAGTGCGATGGCGCGATCTTGGTTCACCGCAACCTCTGCCTCCCGGGTTCAAGCAATTCTCCTGCCTCAGTCTCCCAAGTAGCTCGAATTACAGGCATGTGCCACCACGTGTTTGTTTTTGTTTTTGTTTTTTGTTTTTTGTTTTGAGACGGAGTCCCCAGGCTGGAGTGCAGTGATGCGATCTCGGCTCACTGCAACCTCCACCTCCTGGGTTCAAGTGATTGTCCTGCCTCAGCCTCCTGAGTAGCTGGGACTACGGGTGCGTGCCACCACGCCCAGCTAATTTTTATATTTTCAGTAGAGATGGGGTTTTGCTGTGTCAGTCAGGCTGGTCTCAAACTCCTGACCTCCAGTGATCCACCCGGCTCGGCTTCCCAAAGTGCTGGGATTACAGGTGTGAGCCACCACACCCAGACAGGGATTTATTTCTTATAGAGCTGAAAAGTCCAAGGTCTGTGGTCACTTCTGTGAGAACCTTCTTTTTTTTTTTTTTTTTTTTTTGAGATGG
>NW_022301151.1:0-147 GCF_002776525.5 Piliocolobus tephrosceles | reverse complement strand
GAGTAGCTGGGACTACAGGCGCCCGCCACCTCGCCCGGCTAGTTTTTTGTATTTTTTAGTAGAGACGGGGTTTCACCGTGTTAGCCAGGATGGTCTCGATCTCCTGACCTCGTGATCCGCCTGTCTCGGCCTCCCAAAGTGCTGGGA
>NW_022301149.1:12315-16004 GCF_002776525.5 Piliocolobus tephrosceles | reverse complement strand
CTACAAAGGACGCAAACTCATCCTTTTTTATGGCTGCATAGTATTCCATGGTGTATATGTGCCACATTTTCTTAATCCAGTCTGTCACTGATGGACATTTGGGTTGATTCCAAGTCTTTGCTATTGTGAATAGTGCCGCAATAAACATACGTGTGCATGTGTCTTTGTAGTAGCATAATTTATAATCCTTTGGGTATATACCCAGTAGTGGGATGGCTGGGTCATATGGTACATCTAGTTCTAGATCCTTGAGGAATCGCCATACTGTTTTCCATAATGGTTGAACTAGTTTACAATCCCACCAACAGTGTAAAAGTGTTCCTATTTCTCCACATCCTCTCCAACACCTGTTGTTTCCTGATTTTTTAATGATTGCCATTCTAACTGGTGTGAGATGGTATCTCATTGTGGTTTTGATTTGCATTTCTCTGATGGCCAGTGATGATGAGCATTTTTTCATGTGTCTGTTGGCTGTATGAATGTCTTCTTTTGAGAAATGTCTGTTCATATCCTTTGCCCACTTTTGGATGGGGTTGTTTGTTTTTTTCTTGTATATTTATTTAAGTTCTTTGTAGATTCTGGATATTAGCCCTTTGTCAGATGAGTAGATTGCAAAAATTTTCTCCCATTCTGTAGGTTGCCTGTTCACTCTGATGGTAGTTTCTTTTGCTGTGCAGAAGCTCTTTAGTTTAATTAGATCCCATTTGTCAATTTTGGCTTTTGCTGCCGTTGCTTTTGGTGTTTTAGACATGAAGACCTTGCCCATGCCTATGTCCTGAATGGTACTACCTAGATTTTCTTCTAGGGTTTTTATGGTATTAGGTCTAACATTTAAGTCTCTAATCCATCTTGAATTAATCCTTGTATAAGGAGTAAGGAAAGGATCCAGTTTCAGCTTTCTACTTATGGCTAGCCAATTTTCCCAGCACCATTTATTAAATAGGGAATCCTTTCCCCGTTTCTTGTTTCTCTCAGGTTTGTCAAAGATCAGATGGCTGTAGATGTGTGGTATTATTTCTGAGGACTCTGTTCTGTTCCATTGGTCTACATCTCTGTTTTGGTACCAGTACCATGCTGTTTTGGTTACTGTAGCCTTGTAGTATAGTTTGAAGTCAGGTAGCGTGACGCCTCCAGCTTTGTCCTTTTGACTTAGGATTGTCTTGGCAATGCGGGCTCTTTTTTGGTTCCATATGAACTTTAGAGCAGTTTTTTTCCAATTCTGTGAAGAAACTTATTGGTAGCTTGATGGGGATGGCATTGAATCTATAAATAACCTTGGGCAGTATGGCCATTTTCATGATATTGATTCTTCCTATCCATGAGCGTGGTATGTTCTTCCATTTGTTTGTGTCCTCTTTTATTTCGTTGAGCAGTGGTTTGTAGTTCTCCTTGAAGAGGTCCTTTACATCCCTTGTAAGTTGGATTCCTAGGTATTTTTTTCTCTTTGAAGCAATTGTGAATGGAAGTTCATTCCTGATTTGGCTCTCTGCTTGTCTGTTACTGGTGTATAAGAATGCTTGTGATTTTTGCACATTAATTTTGTATCCTGAGACTTTGCTGAAGTTGCTTATCAGCTTAAGAAGATTTTGGGCTGAGACGATGGGGTTTTCTAAATATACAATCATGTCATCTGCAAACAGGGACAATTTGACTTCTTCTTTTCCTAACTGAATACCCTTGATTTCTTTCTCTTTCCTGATTGCCCTAGCCAGAACTTCCAACACTATGTTGAATAGGAGTGGTGAGAGAGGGCATCCCTGTCTTGTGCCAGTTTTCAAAGGGGATTTTTCCAGTTTTTGCCCATTCAGTATGATATTGGCTGTGGGTTTGTCATAAATAGCTCTTATTATTTTGAGGTACATTCCATCAATACCGAATTTATTGAGCGTTTTTAGCATGAAGGGCTGTTGAACTTTGTCAAAGGCCTTTTCTGCATCTATTGAGATAATCATGTGGTTCTTGTCTTTGGTTCTGTTTATATGCTGGATTACGTTTATTGATTTACGAATGTTGAACCAGCCTTGCATCCCAGGGATGAAGCCCACTTGATCATGGTGGATAAGCTTTTTGATGTGCTGCTGAATCCGGATTGCCAGTATTTTATTGAGGATTTTTGCATCGATGTTCATCAGGGAGATTGGTCTAAAATTCTCTTTTTTTGTTGTGTCTCTGCCAGGCTTTGGTATCAGGATGATGTTGGCCTCATAAAATGAGTTAGGGAGGATTCCCTCTTTTTCTATTGATTGGAATAGTTTCAGAAGGAATGGTACCAGCTCCTCCTTGTACCTCTGGTAGAATTCAGCTGTGAATCCATCTGGTCCTGGACTTTTTTTGGTGGGTAGGCTATTAATTGTTGCCTCAATTTCGGATCCTGCTATTGGTCTATTCAGGGATTCAACTTCTTCCTGGTTTAGTCTTGGGAGAGTGTAAGTGTCCAGGAAATTATCCATTTCTTCTAGATTTTCTAGTTGATTTGCATAGAGGTGTTTATAGTATTCTCTGATGGTAGTTTGTATTTCTGTGGGGTCGGTGGTGATATCCCCTTTATCATTTTTTATTGCATCTATTTGATTCCTCTCTCTTTTCTTCTTTATTAGTCTTGCTAGCGGTCTGTCAATTTTGTTGATCTTTTCAAAAAACCAACTCCTGGATTCATTGATTTTTTGGAGGGTTTTTTGTGTCCCTATCTCCTTCAGTTCTGCTCTGATCTTAGTTATTTCTTGCCTTCTGCTAGCTTTTGAATGTGTTTGCTCTTGCCTCTCTAGTTCTTGTAATTGTGATGTTAGAGTGTCAATTTTAGATCTTTCCTGCTTTCTCTTGTGGGCACTTAGTGCTATAAATTTCCCTCTACACACTGCTTTAAATGTGTCCCAGAGATTCTGGTATGTTGTATCTTTGTTCTCATTGGATTCAAAGAACATCTTTATTTCTGCTTTCATTTCGTTATGTACCCAGTAGTCATTCAGGAGCAGGTTGTTCAGTTTCCATGTAGTTGAGCGGTTTTGATTGAGTTTCTTAGTCCTGAGTTCTAGTTTGATTGCACTGTGGTCTGAGAGACAGTTTGTTATAATTTCTGTTCTTTTACATTTGCTGAGGAGTGCTTTATTTCCAATTATGTGATCAATTTTGGAATAAGTGTGATGTGGTGCTGAGAAGAATGTATATTCTGTTGATTTGGGGTGGAGAGTTCTATAGATGTCTATTAGGTCCGCTTGCTGCAGTGATGAGTTCAATTCCTGGATATCCTTGTTAACTTTCTGTCTCGTTGATCTGTCTAATGTTGACAGTGGAGTGTTGAAGTCTCCCGTTATTATTGTATGGGAGTCTAAGTCTCTTTGTAAGTCTCTAAGGACTTGCTTTATGAATTTGGGTACTCCTGTATTGGGTGCATATATATTTAGGATAGTTAGCTCTTCCTGTTGAATTGATCCCTTTACCATTATGTAATGGCCTTCTTTGTCTCTTTTGATCTTTGATGGTTTAAAGTCTGTTTTATCAGAGACTAGGATTGCAACCCCTGCTTTTTTTTGTTCTCCATTTGCTTGGTAGATCTACCTCCATCCCTTTATTTTGAGCCTATGTATGTCTCTGCATGTGAGATGGGTCTCCTGAAGACAGCAGACTGATGGGTCTTGACTCTTTATCCAGTTTGCCAGTCTGTGTCTTTTAATTGGAGCATTTAGTCCATT
>NW_022301149.1:0-12305 GCF_002776525.5 Piliocolobus tephrosceles | reverse complement strand
TTTGTGGCGTTCTCTGTATTTCCTGAATTTGAATGTTGGCCTGCCCTACTAGGTTGGGGAAGTTCTCCTGGATGATAGCCTGAAGAGTGTTTTCCAACTTGTTTCCATTCTCCCCCTCACTTTCAGGCACCCCAATCAGACGTAGATTTGGTCTTTTTACATAATCCCATACTTCTTGCAGGCTTTGTTCATTTCTTTTTCTTCTTTTTTCTTTTGGTTTCTCTTCTCGCTTCATTTCATTCATTTGATCCTCAATCGCTGATACTCTTTCTTCCAGTTGATCGAGTAGGTTACTGAAGCTTGTGCATTTGTTACGTATTTCTTGTGTCATGGTTTTCATCTCTGTCATTTCGTTTATGACCTTCTCTGCATTAATTAGTCTAGCTGTCAATTCTTCCACTCTTTTTTCAAGATTTTTAGTTTCTTTGCGCTGAGTACGTAATTCCTCCTTTAGCTCTGAGAAGTTTGATGGACTGAATGCTTCTTCTCTCATTTCGTCAAAGTCATTCTCTGACCAGCTTTGATCCGTTGCTGGCGATGAGCTGCGCTCCTTTGCAGGGGGAGATGCGCTCTTATTTTTTGAATTTCCAGCTTTTCTGCCCTGCTTCTTCCCCATCTTTGTGGTTTTATCTGCCTCTGGTCTTTGATGATGGTGACGTACTGATGGGGTTTTGGTATAGGTGTCCTTCCTGTTTGATAGTTTTCCTTCTAATAGTCAGGACCTTCAGCTGTAGGTCTGTTGGAGATTGCTTGAGGTCCACTCCAGACCCTGTTTGCCTGGGTATCAGCAGCAGAGGTTGCAGAAGATAGAATATTGCTGAACAGCGAGTGTACCTGTCTGATTCTTACTTTGGAAGCTTCCTCTCAGGGGTGTACTCCACCCTGTGAGGTGTGGGGTGTCAGACTGCCCCTAGTGGGGGATGTCTCCCAGTTAGGCTACTCAGGAGTCAGGGACCCACTTGAGCAGGCAGTCTGTCCCTTGTCAGATCTCAACCTCCGTGTTGGGAGATCCACTGCTCTCTTCAAAGCTGTCAGACAGAGTCGTTCGCGTCTGCACAGGCCTCTGCTGCTTCCCCTGTTATTTTTTAGCTGTGCCCTGTCCCCAGAGGCCGAGTCTACAGAGACAGGCAGGTTTCCTTGAGCTGCTGTGAGCTCCACCCAGTTGGAGCTTCCCAGCGGCTTTACCTACTTAAGCCTCAGCAATGGCAGGCGCCCCTCCCCCAGCCTCACTGCTGCCTTGCGGTTAGATCACCGCAGACTGCTGTGTTAGCAAGGAGGGAGGCTCCGTGGGCATGGGACCCTCCCGGCCAGGTGTGGGGTATATTCTCCTGGTGTGCCCGTTTGCTTACAGCGCAGTATTGGGGTGGGAGTTACCTGATTTTCCAAGTGTTGTGTCTCAGTTCCCCTGGCTAGGAAAAGGGATTCCCTTCCCCCTTGCGCTTCCCAGGTGAGGCGACGCCTCGCCCTGCTTCAGCTCTCGCTGTTCGGGCTGCAGCAGCTGACCAGCACCGATTGTCTGGCACTCCCTAGTGAGATGACCCCAGTACCTCAGTTGAAAATGCAGAAATCACCGGTCTTCTGTGTCGCTTGCGCTGGGAGTTGGAGACTGGAGCTGTTCCTATTCGGCCATCTTGCTCCGCCCCCCTCAGGAAAAATTTTTGAAGGAAATTAAAAGTGCTGCTCCAGTAAACACACCAGTGATAAGAAAGAGCAACAGCCTTATTGCCGATATGGAGAAAGTTTTAGTGGTGTGGATGAAAGATCAAACTAGCCATAATATTCCCTTAAGTGAAAGCCTCATTCAGAGCAAGGCCCTAACTCTCTTTAATTCTATGAAGGCTGAGAGAGGTGAGGAAGCTGAGGAAGAAATGTTCGAATCTGTTAGAAGTTGGTTCATGAGGTTTATGGAAAGAAGCTGTCTCCATAACATGAAAGTGCAAGATGAAGTAGCAAGTGGTACCAAACAGCTGATTTTTAATGTAGACAAAACAGTCTCATATTGGAAGAAGATGCCATCCAGGAGTTCCAGAGCTAGAAATGAGAAGTCAGTGCCTAACTTCAAATCTCCAAAGGGCAGGCTGACTCTCTTGTTGGGCTTAAAGCTGGTGACTTTACAATAAAGCCAATGTCCATTTACCATTCTGAAAATCCTAGGGCCTTTATGAGTTATGTTAAACCTACTCTGCCTGTGCTCTATAAATGGAGCAACAAAGTGGGGATGACAGCACATCTGTTTACAGCATAGTTTTCTGAATACGTTACATTCACTGTTGAGACCCACTGCTCAGAAGAAAGAAAGAAACAATTCTTTTAACATATTAGTGTTCGTTGACAATATACCTAATACTCAAGAACTCTGATGGGGATGTACAAAGAGATGAATGCTGTTTTCATGCTTGGCTATAGAACATTAATTCTACATTCCATGAATCAATTTTGATTTTCACATCTTATTATTTAAAAAAATACATTTTTGCAAGGCCATAGCTGCCATAAATAGTTATTCCTCTGATAGATCTGGGAAAAGTCAATTGAAAACCTTCTGGAAAGGATTAACCATTTTTGATGACATTAAGAACATTTGTATAGCAGAGAGCCCAATTACGAATGAAGTGGCATTCACAATTGCTACAAAGAGAATAAAATACCTAGGAATACAGCTAACAGGGGAAGTAAAGGACCTCTTCAAGGAGAACTACAAACCACTGCTCAAGGAAATCAGAAAGGACACAAACTAATGAAAAAATATTCCATGCTCACAAATAGGAAGAAACAATATTGTGAAAATGGCCTTACTGCCCAAAGTAATTTATAGATTCAATGCTATTACCATTGCAGTACCATTGACATTCTTCAGAGATTTAGAAAAACTATTTTAAAATTTGTATGGAACCAAAAATGGGCCTGTATAGCGAAGATAATCCTAAACAAAAAGAACAAAGCTGGAGGCACTATGATACCCGACTTCAAACTATACTACAAGGCTGTAGTAACCAAAACAGCGTGGTACTGATACAAAAACAGACACATAGACCAATGGAACAAAATAGAGAACTCAGAAATAAGACCGCACATCTACAACCATCTGATCTTTGACAAACCTGACAAAAGCAATGGCGGAAGGATTTCCTATTTTATAAATGGTGCTGGTAGAACTGGCTAGCCATATGCAGAAAATTAAAACTGGACCCTTTTCTTACACCATATACTTAAACTAACTCAAGATTAATTAAAGACTTAAATGTAAAACTCAAAACTATACAAAACCCAGAAGATAATCTAGGCAATACCATTCAGGACATAGGCACTGACAATGTTAAAGCAATTGCAACAAAAGCAAAAATTGAGAAATGGGATCTAATTAAACTAAAGAGCTTCTGCACAGCAAAAGAAACTATCATCAGAGTGAACAGACAACCTACAGAATGGGAGAAATTTTTTTCTATCTATTTATGTGACAGAGGTCCAATATCCAGAGTCTACAAGGAACTTAAACACATTTACAAGAAAAAATAACCACATTAAAAAAAGAATCAATCAACGTGGAAAAAAGTGGGCAAAGGACATGAACAGACACTTCTCAAAAGAAGGCATTCATGCGGCCAACAAATAAATGAAAAAAAGCTCAACATCACTCATCATTACAGAGATGCAAATCAAAAGCACCATGAGATACCATCTCACACCAGTCAGAATGGCTATTATTAAAATGTCAAGAAACAACAGATGTTGGCAAGGTTGTGGAGAAACAGTAATGCTTTTAACTGTTAGTGGGAATGTAAATTAATTCAACCATTGTGGAAGACAGTGTGGTGATTCTTCAAAGACCTAGAACCAGAAATACCATGGAACGTGGAAAATTTGATTGTTGTCTTATTTTAAGAAATTGCCATAGCTACCCAACCTTCAGCAACCACCACCCTGATCAGTCAGCAGCCATTAGCATAGAGTCAAGGCCCTCCACCAGAAAAAAAGGTGATGCCATTAACATGGAGGCAAGGCCCTCTACCAGTGAAAAGATGAAGGTTCTGATGATTGTTAGCATTTTTTAGCAATAAAGTATTTTTTTTTTTTTTTTGAGACGGAGTCTCGCTCTGTCACCCAGGCTGGAGTGCTGTGGCTGGATCTCAGCTCACTGCAAGCTCCGCCTCCCGGGTTCATGCCATTCTCCTGCCTCAGCCTCCCGGGTAGCTGGGACTACAGGCGCTGCCACCTCGCCCGGCTAGTTTTTTGTAGTTTTTAGTAGAGACGGGGTTTCACCGTGTTAGCCAGGATGGTCTCGATCTCCTGACCTCGTGATCCGCCCGTCTCGGCCTCCCAAAGTGCTGGGATTACAGGCTTGAGCCACCGCGCCCGGCGCAATAAAGTATTTTTAAATTAAGATATGTACATCATTCTTTACATGTAATGCTATTGCACAATTAATAGAATAAAATATAGTATAAACATGATGTTTTTATACAGTGGGAAACCAAAAACTTTGTGTGACTCACTTTATTGCAATATTGCTTTATTGCAGTGGTCTGGAACTGAGCTAATAGTATGTTTGAGGTATGCATATATATGACATTCTAGAAAAGGCAAAACTATGGAAGCAATAAAAAGATCATTGCTTTCCAGAGGTTGGGTGGGAGAGAGGGATGAATAGATGGAACACAGAGGATTTTTAGGGCAGTAAATCTCTTCTTCTGTATACTATAATGGTGGATATATGCCATCACAAATTGGTCCCAACCCATAGAATATATACCACCAAGAGTAACACGAATGTAAACTATGGACTTTGGGAGATAATGATGTGTCAGTGAGGTTCATCAATTGTAATAAATGTACCACTCTGGTAGGAGATGTTGATAATTGGGGAGGCTATGCATGAGTTGGGGAACAGATATGTAGAAAATCTCTGTATCTTCTGCTCAATTTTGATGTGAACATAAAATATGTATGTGTATATATATATATATATATCTTATAATTTTAAGTACATATTGCAATTGTTAATTTCTTTTACTCTAAGAAAATTATAAATATATGAAACCACAGTATTAAATATACTCCTTATTTATGATTCTGTAGTAATGACATTCATTTTAACTACCAGAAATTTGGAATTTGTATTTATAATTACTTCAAAATAACTCTTTATTAGTTAATTATATAACGATTATTATTAAACACAAGATCTTATGTATTATCTAGTGTTTCTTATACCTGAACCTATGTTCTGCAAGTGAATATGAATTTTAATGAATATGTATTCAATAGGAATTTGTTCTACTCATTTATAGTCAGTCTTGTTATTTTTTCAGGGATTCTTTGGCAAACATTAAGTATTTTCTTTCATGACCTCATTAACCTATTTTATTCTATTGGTAATTTGAGTAAAATAACATTCAACATGCCCATTTGTGAGAGTTGTACTTGGAGATCAAAACAGAAGTTGAAGATGTCAACAAGTGTACATAACTGCTTGCCCCCTAAAATATTACAAAGTAGGAAACAATTGTCAGTGTTTCTTCATCTCTCCCCTACTGTACAAAACCATACTTCTTTTCCTTCATAACCATTGTTTTCATGTGGCCCAGAGCCCTTCATTTTGGTTTCAAACCTAGTCTATAGCAGTGTCCCACATTACCAAGCCATGAACTTTACCAGGAAATATTCCCTCTGAACTCCAAAGACCTTTAGAATTAAAATATTTCTTAAATAGAATATAGTCATTTTTCAGATTAGAAAACTGAGACTCAGGCAAAAGTGATAGTCAATGTTAGTTACCTGGAACTGAAATCCAGGTCATCTGACACTCAGTTAGATATTGCTTCCATTTAAAAGTTTTTTTTTGTTTTTTTTTTTTAATATTTCTTCAGATGATCTTGTCTCTCCTGTCATTAAAATCTAGAAAAATACATTCCCTTTAACAGAGAATTCTAAAAATTTGCTCAATTAGACTTTACAGTGTATTCCTTTATAGGTTTCTGTAATCTTATAAGTAAGTCTAATTCTCTGACTCTACTCATTTTTACATATATAAGCCTCTCTCATCTTACACAAATCCTCTCCTCAGTGCACTTGCTGTTTAACACACTCCACGCTCTCTTTCTTTTAGAACTGTTTGTATTCAATTCCATTTCCTCACCCCCTGTTTATACATCCATTTCTGTCTGGCTTCTGCCTCCATCATTCTACCATAACTTATTTTATTGAAGACATCAATGACCTGTGTGCCACTAAACCCAAGGGATGCTTTTTAGTCTGTATCTTGACATTGCCTTATCAGTATTGAGCATGGGTTATCTTGGTCTTTTAAAAAATACTCTTAGTCTTGTTATCTTAGACATAATATTTTAAGGTTTTTCTTCCTGTATGTCTGGGTACTACTTTCTAGTAGCTATTATAGGTTCATGTTATTCTCTTTCTTCAAATGCTTTTGACCATAAGACTTTGTCCTAGGCCCTCCTCTCTGCATGCTGGAAATGTTTATTAGGCACCTCTATATGCTAAGCACTGTCATAGGAACTGAGAAGAAGCAATGATTAAAACAGATAAACAAACCTTGACCTCAAGGAGCTTATATTCTTACATTTTTTTATCTCTACTACACACTCTGAGTATCCTCATCCAACCTGTGTCTTTAATCACCATCTCTATATAGATAATTTCAAAATATATATTCTCATCATGGTCATCTCTTACTAAGAAGACACAATTCAAGGTGAAGACTATAGGATGAAAGGAGTCTCATGGAGACAGAAGGGAGAAGAGTATTCCAGACAGAGAAAGCAGAATGTACAAAGGTCTGAGGCAATAAATAATCTGTGTCTGTAGAGCAACCCAAGCTGAGGTAGGAGATGAAGGTAAGGGCTAGATCACACAGACATTCTGAATCACAATAAAGTGTTTGACTTTTATTACAAATGCAAAAAACTTCATTGATTTACTTTTCAATTCTAGTGAAAATACCATATTATTTTCATTGGTTTTGCTTTATTGTGTTCAGATTTGATTGAAGAAGCCCTATGTTAACCTTTAAAAACTGTCTGTTTTCATGTGTCTACTCTTTTATTATACTTCAGAATAGTTTTGTCTATATAAAAAATCCATTGAAATTTGGCCGGGCCCGGTGGCTCACGCTGTAATCCCAGCACTTTGGGAGGCCGAGGCAGGCGGATCATGAGGTCAGGAATTCGAGACCAGTCTGATCAACATGGTGAAACCCTGTCTCTACTAAAAATACAAGAATTAGCCAGGCATGGTGGCACGTGCCTGTAATCTCAACTAATCAGGAGGCTGAGGCAGGAGAATCACTTGAACCCAGGAGGCCGAGGTTGCAATGAGCTATGACTGTGCCACTGCACTCCAGTCTGGGTGACAGAGCGAGACTCCATCTCAAAAAAAAAAAAAATTATTGAAATTTTCATTGTAATTTTAATAAGTATGCAGATTAACTGGGGGAGAATGGATATCTTTTTACTGTAGCATCATTTTATCTAAAAACATAATATACTACTCTTCACTTATTGAATCATTCAGTAAAGTTATACTGATAGATTGAGATAGATAGATTTACACTATACGGTTGCTTTTATTTTTATCTCTAGGTATTTCACAGTTGTTATGATGAATGTGATTTTTATTATTATATGTTCTAACCGGTTATTGAGTTTTATAGGAAAACAAATGATTTTATATATTAAATTTGTAGTCATGTACCTTATAATACCTATTCATTTTTCAGTTATTTTGCCTTGAGTTTACTAGTAAAACACATTTCCAAATAATTATAATTTTATTTTCTCCATCCCCAAAGCTACAATTTTACTTTTTATTCATGTTCTAATGTATTAAATAATACTTCCAGAAGGGTGAAAAATAAGTGGGTTTGTAGGAGGATTTGCCTCATTCCTATTTTAATGTGATTACAGTTTTAACAGTATATACCACAGATGCTATTAGGTGGAAATACATATTCAATAAGATATTAAGAAAGATTTGCATTTCTAGGTTTCTAAAATGTTGTCCCTATCAGGAATAAGTGTTGCCTTACATCAGCTACCTTTTCTGCACTATATAGATCAGTGTACATCTGTCATTTGATCTATTTCTGTTATGAATTTTGTTCATAGATTTCCTTACCATTGTTGAATTCCTGGAATAAATCATATTGGTTATGGTGCATTAATCTTTTACCATATAATGCTGGACTCCATTATCTAATATTTTATTTAGAATTTTTGCATCTACATTTATAATTCATATTGGTCAGTAATATTTTGTGATATTCCTAATAACTTTTTATATTAGTAATGGATGTTAAATTTTACAACTCTATTTAGCATCCACTGAAGATAGATCATATGGTATGTCTCTGAAAACACGATAACTTTGCTAAAAAAATTGTTTTTTAATTAGGGTTTGTCAAAGGAAAATATCTTAGGCCCTTTCAGGCTGGGAACTGCTCAGGGCAAATCTGCTTCCCTTTCTATTCAAAGTCATCCCTCTGCTCACAGAGGTAGATGCATATTCTAATTGCTTTGTTTGGAAACACTTATCAGAAATGCAAAAGAATGCAACCATTTGTCTCTCACCTACCGGTGACCTGAAAGCCCCAGGGATGGAGGGGGAGGGGCGGTTGGGGGGGGGGTCCCTTCTTTGAGTTGTCCCTGCCTTTCTGGATGGAACTAATGTACTTCTTTTTCTTTTCTTTTTTCTTTTTTTTTTGTGATGGAGTCTCACACTTGTCACCAAGGTTGGAGTGCAGTGGCACGATCTCGGCTTACCACAACCTCACCCTCCCGGGTTCAAGCTATTCTCCTGCCTCAGCCTCCTGAGTAGCTGGGATTACAGGCACCTGCCACCAAGCCCGGATAATTTTTTTTTTTTTTTTGTATTTTTACTAGAGACAGGGTTTCACCATGTTGGTCAGGCTGGTCTCGAGCTCCTGACCTTGTGATCCACCCGCCTCGTCCTCCCAAAGTGCTGGGATTACAGACGTGAGCCACCGTGCCTGACTGAACTAATGTACTTCTTACATATATTGATTGATGTCTCATGTCTCCCTAAAATGTATAAAACCACGCTGTGCCCTGACCACCTTGGGCACACGTGATCAGGATTTCCTGAGGCTGTCATGGGAGCATTCTCAACCTTGGTAAAATAAACTTTCTAAATTAACTGAAACCTGTCTCAGATTTTCTGGTTTCCCGGGTTATAGAGGACTATGACATTTTTTTTTTTTTTTGATGTTTGTAGGATAGTTATATACCTTTGTTATTTAAAAATTCCCAGATGTGTATATACATGGATATTTTTCATTGATTTTGCCAGGAAAATTGTGAGACCCTCGATCTGTAAACACAAGTTTTCTTTATTTCAGCTTTAAAAGATAATTGATTATTTCTTTTGACTCTTCCTATTTCTTCCTCAGAAACACCTATACATTTTAGATTGCATTTCTATTCCCTTTCCTCTGTAATCTTAGGGTATTTATTTGTCTTTGTCGTTTTTCTCCGTTATCTGACACAGTTTATTACTCTTTTCACTTATGGGGCTGAAATAATTTTTGACAGTCTTAACTATTTCCTTTACTCAGTTCAAATGTGCCTGTTAATTCTATCATTATAGTATAGTTTCCTTGCAATACTTCCTTATTTCAGCCATTATCATTTACATCTGAGCTTGTTTCTTTTTATAATTTTCTGTACCTTTTTTGAAATCACCATACTTCCTTGCAGTCTATTGAAGATATGCAACATCTTTAGAAATTCCTTCAGAATGACTCAGGAGGTCATTTATTTTTCAAATACATATGTTTCCTTTGATGATGTGAGTTTATATTCCTAGTCTTTATTCTTGAACATTTCCCATAAACCCAAAGTACTTGTGGTTGTGGCAGCGGCGGCGGTGGTGGTGGGGGTTTATGTTTTTCTTCTATTTTTTTCTTCAAAGAAGTAAGCTTTATTTGGACTTATTTGGCAGCCTATGAGCTGCCTTTTATTTACTTAAATTATAGATAAATTCACTTCTAAAATCAATATTTGGCAGCAGGTTGATGCGCTTAGTTTTCATCCCAAGTTCACTTTTAGCAACAATCAGTACAACTTTGATGTTTTGAAGTGAGATAATTTTCTACCACTTTGTCTGGTTTTCAGAAAAATTGAGTATACTGCTTCCAAGACTTCTCTCTGTGTGTCTTTCTCATTCCCCCCTGACCTCTCCTCGCAAAAAAAACTTTATCCCTAGGAACCGTATCCCTTTGTTCCTGTCCTGTTATATTTTGCTTATAGCCGTTTCTGAATGTTTTTAATGAGAAGAGAGGCTGTACTCAGCCTCCTTGTTTCTTCTTGCCTTTTAGAGAAAAGCTGTTTCATGGAGTGAAATATAGAAAGCTCAGCAAGCAAGACCTGAAGTCTTTTTCTTAATCCACTTCCATATTCTTATAGTTAATAGACATTTCTTCCACAATCTAGCATTAGGTCAGTGCTGGTTTTCAACAGTGGCATGAGATTTAACATTAATGTATGCCTTTATTTGGTATTTTAGCAGGAAGCTGGGAAAGTCTGAATTAGGGGCCGTTAATCAGGCATTATTTTAAGCTAGAAATTCTTCTGGCCACTTATACTGATGTTTTATTTTATTGTGCCACAGTTCCTAATATATAGGAATTAAGAAGTAAGACGGTCTTTTAAGGCTCAAGACATTCCTTGTATTTGCTTCTATTTTTATTTATCACTGTCCTCAGTATCTTCAGTTCCTTTTATGTAGAAGTTAACCCAGTGTTTTCACCAGATATTTGATTTTAAAAAGGATAGTCTCAAACCAGAGTCCATTAAAATTATTCAAAAAAGTAAAGCACTCTTATTTTCTTATTATCTTAAGGAGAAGTAAAGCATTGGTTCACAAATGTTCCTTTGTTTAAAAATAATTTCTCACATCAGGTTAATGTAGGAAAGTTTATTACATATTACTTAGAGTTTCCAACCTGAAACAATCTCAACTTTTCCTTAAGTATCTCAAAGTGCATAGGGGCAGGCACCAGTAACGACCTTGGGTTACAGTTGGTTTTTAAAAAATGGAATAATAACACAGTATTTGGTGCCTTATTTTGAGTGCAAAGTTCAAATTTGTGTTCACCGTAGGATTTATATGCAATAGAGTAACTGATTTCTGCTATTGCAGAGCCTATATCAGTTTTAACCAATTTCAAACAAAACATGAAGATAATGAATATCACACATGATATGTTAAGTAATGAATTGTAAGTGTCCTTTATTTTACTACCAAAAAGAAACTGAAAGAACTTTGTGTTTAGAATTTATTAAAATATGAATATCCATATTAAATTATAAAAGAAATACTTTCTTTTAAAAAATATAATTTGCCCATGCATTAAAATCAATTATTATGTAGACATCTAACAAAAGCATTACATTTAAAATGTCAATCCAAAAGTAATGCAAGGTGCCATTTCCCAATACTTTGAACATAAGAGAATTCTTTTTTTTTTTTTTTTTTTTTTTTGAGATAGAGTCTCACACTGTTGCCCTGGTTCCCAGTGGTGCAATCTCTGCTCACTACAACCTCTGCCTCCTGGGTTCAAGCAATTCTCCTGCTTCAACCTCCCAAGTAGCTGCGATTACAGGTGTCCACCACCACACCCAGCTAATTTTTTGTATTTTTAGTAGAGATGGAGTTTCACTATGTTGGCCAGGCTGGTCTTGAACTTCTGACGTCGTGATCCACCCACCTTAGCCTCTCAAATTGCCGGGATTACAGGCGTGAGCCACTGCGACTGGGCGAGAATTTTTCATTTCATATCCAAAAGAGAGTTTTAATGTCTCTCAATTTTTTTTTTTTTTTTTTTTTTTTTTTGAGACCGAGTTTCATTCTTGTTGCCCAGGCTGGAGTGCAATGGCATGATCTCGGCTCACCACAACCTCCTGCCTCCCAGGTTCAAGCACTTCTCCTGCCTCAGCATCCCAAGTAGCTGGGATTATAGGCATGTGTAACCACGCCCAGCTAATTTTGTATTTTTAGTAGAGACAGGGTTTCTCCATGTTGGTCAGGTTGGTCTCGAACTCTTAACCTCAGGTGATCCACCCGCCTCAGCCTCCCAAAGTGCTGGGATTACAGGAATGATCCACCATGCCCAGCCAGATGTAGGTTTTTTCATTATGTATGTATTTATACATTTATAAATATTTAAATGTATTTATATATATAAATATTATATATATTTACATATAAATATATATTTACATATAAATATTATATATTTATATATAAATATTATATATATTTATATGTAA
>NW_022301147.1:4479-19250 GCF_002776525.5 Piliocolobus tephrosceles | reverse complement strand
AAAAAAAAAAAAAAAAAAAAAAAAAAAAAAAAAAAAAAAAAAGAAAACAATGCAAGCCAAAACCAAGTGCAATAGTATCTTTAAAATACTGAAAGAGAACATTTTCAACCAAGAATTCTATACCCAGCAAAAATATGTTACCAAATATCTTTGTAAAATACTTTACAAAGTATTTATTTAATGAAATAAATCAACATCAACAGACCTGGGCAACAAAAAATGTAAAAAGAAGTTATTCAGGAAGAAAGAAAACCGTAACATAAAAATCTGAATCTAAAAAAAGGATGAAGAGCACTGAAAAGGGAAAATTCACAGATAAAAATAAAAGACTTTTTCCTTATTGGTTAGATTTCCTTAAAAGATTATCAAGTATTTAAGCAAAAACTCATAACAAAGTATTGCAGTCTATAACACAGAAAGACAGAATATATGACAAAAATAGCACAAAGGAGGGAGTGAGAGGGGGAAATGGAAGTATATTCTTGTGAGGGTCTTATAATACACAATAAGTGGCATAGTATTGTTTGAAGACAGACTACAATAAATTGAAGATGTATACTATAAATCTTAAAGCAACCACTAAAATAATACAACAAAGAATTACAGCTAATAACAATGCAGACAAGATGGAATCAACAAAAATGCTCAACTTACTAAAAGTAGGCACAAAAAGAGGCAACACTGAACACAGAATAGAAAAATAATTATAAAAAATAAAAACAGAGATTTTAACCAAAATACATTAATAATCAAATTAAATGCAAACATTCCAAAGACTCTAACTAAAAGGAAGAGGTTGTCAAACTGGGTTAAAAAGTAAGATTCAACTAGATGCTATTTATTAGAATCCCATTTAAAATGCAACTACACAGAAAGTTTAAAGTATAAAGAAGGGAAAAGTTTTACCATTCTAACACTTACTAAAAGAAAGCAGAAATGTCTATATTAATATCAAAGTCAAATTTTAAAGGAAAGAATATCACAAGGTATAAAGATAATCATTTCATAATGATTAAAAAGACATGACAATGATAACAGAGTTTTGAAAATCCTGAAGTGAAATTGGTAAAAGCTTCTAGGAGAAATAGAAAAATCCACAATTATACTCATATATTTAAACACACATCTCTAAATTATTGATGGAACAACTAGACAGAAAATCAGGAGGGATGCAGAAGACTTCAACAATACTATCTACCAACTTGACTCAACTGACATTTATAGAACATTTGACTCAAAAACGGTAGGGTTCAAATCCTTTTAAAGGGTACATGAAACATTTAGCAAAGTAAACTATATACCAGGCCATAAAAGAAATTCTCAGTAAACTACAAAGGATTCAAATCAAGAAACATGTTCTTTAATTACAGTGGAATTAAATGAGAAATCCCTAATACCTAATAGAAAAGTATATGTAAAATATCTAAATATTTGGAATTTAGATATTTATACATATATCTAAGTGACACATCGGGGAAAGAAGAATTCATAAATAAAGTTAGTATTTTGAACTAATAATAAATAAAAAATATGAGAATTTATGTTATTAAAAACTTACAGCACTCAGTACCTACATTAGAAGCAAAATAAGGCCTCAACTTAATGACCTTAGCTTGCATAATAAGAGAAAGAAAGAGGAGAACATTATACTCAATGTAAATAGAAAGATCACAGATGAATAGATGAAATAGAAAACAGCAAAAGCAATACAGAAAATTGAATAAACACAATCCTAATTCTTTGCACAATTACACCCAGAATAATCAGTATAAAAAAAGAATACACAAATTATGAATATTGGATGTAAGAGAGATGACAACACAATAGTCTATAATTATCAAAAGAATATTATTATGACAATTTCATGCCAATAAATTTTACAACCTTTAGGAAATAAACAGATTTTCTGGACAATACAAACTATGAAACTCACAAAAGAAGAAACAGATAACCTGAATAGTTTCATATTCTTAGAAGACTGAATTCATCATTAAAAATCCCTCTCACAAAGAAAACTCCAGGCCCATATGCCTTCATTAGTGAAGTCTTTCAAATATTTAAGAAAAAAGTTGGTACCAAATTTATGAAATCTCTTTTTAAAAATGGTCTTACCAAAAGATTCTGAGTACGATGTTATCCTAACACCAAAATCAGAGAAAGATATTTGAAAACACATTCACATACCCCAATACTCCTCAGGAACACAGAGGCAAAAAAAAAAAAAAGAATGCTTATCAAATCTAGTCCAATAATATATTAAAAGAATATTAAATAATGTCTAAGTATGGAATGCAAAGTTACTTTAACATTAGAAAAATAGTTAAGGTCATTTACCATTTTAACAAACTAAAAAAGAAATAAAAACCCATATGATTACCTAAACAGATGGAGAAAAAGCATTTGCCCATATCCAATATTAGTTCTTCATTACAACTCTCAGTTAACTACTAATAGAAGCAAAATTCCTCAGCCATATAAAGAGCATCTTTTTGACAAAAGACAGAATGCTTTCTCTAATATCAGGATCAAGTCAAGGATATCTGATATTATTACTTCTATTCAACACTAAACAGTTGGTTCTACTCAGTGAAATAGGCAAAACAAGTAAATAAAAGGCATGGAGATTGAAATAAAAGAATAAAATAAATTAAAAAGTTAAATGCCTTTATTTTCAGCTAACATGATTGTCTATACAGAAAATTCTATGGAAGCTATGTGAAAAGCTACAAGTACTAATAAGTGAGCTCAGCAAGATTGCAGGATACAAGATCAATATGCAGAACTCAACTGTATTTCCATGCATAAGCAATGAATAATTGAAAACTGAAATTAAAAATGCCTATTACAATAGCATTAAAAATATGAAATAACTTAGAAATAAATCTGACAAAACAGGTATAAGATCTATAAATTTAAAACTGCAAAACATCCCTTGGAAAAATTTTAAGTCCTAAATAGACAAATACATTGTGTTCACTAAAAGGAAGACTCAGTATTATTAAAATGTTATTTTCTGGCTAAACTGATCTGCAGATTCAGTGCAATCCCACAAATATCTCAACAAGGTTTTTAATAGAAATATATAAGCTGATTATAAAATTCATATAAAAATGCATAGAATCCAGAATAGCCAAAACATCTTAGGAAATGTAGAACAAAGTTAGAGGACTCATACTAGCTGGTTTCAAGATTTACAGTCCTACAATATTCAAGACAGTGTGGTATTTGTATCATGAGAGACAAAATACATCAATGAAACAGAATAGAAAATCCAGAAATAGGACCACATATAAATGGCCTTCAACAAAAGTGCAAAGTCGATTCAATGGAAAAAGAATAGTCTTTTCTACAGATTTTCTACAGTGCTAAAACAATAGGGTATCCATAGACCAAAAAAAAAAAAAATCAAAAAATCAAAAAATACAAACATCTTTTGATATTTGCATCATATTCAAAAGTTAACTCAAAATAGAACATATACCTAAATGTAAAATCTGAAATTATAAAGACTTTAGAAAACACAGAAAGTCTATTCTACCTTGGGCTAATCAAAAATTTCTTAGATATGGTAACAAAAATCAAAATCCATAAAAGCAAAATTAATAAATGAGATATCATCAAAATTAAGGATGAAATGACAAGCCAAGGCTTCCCATTTCCAGCCTAACAAGTAAGAAGCTTGGAAATTGCTATTCCATTCTAACAAGTTAAAAGCTAAATAAACTGAAAAATATCAACAACTTTTAGATTCATAAGAGAAATGAGATCATAAGGCAAACTACTGCCCTCAAAGCTGAAGAAACAGAAGGCAGAAACAACAGAGAAGCAGCCTACAAGCAAAAACCTCCACAGGAACCAGTGCCAGAGCAGGAAAACCTGAACTCTAACTGATGAATTGCTGGAGCCTTGGTTTGGACAACTCTGGCAGTTAAAAGTTCCAGGGGGACTCAGTCATTATGGGGCACCTACAGTTTTGTGAATTTTACATCCAGGAACTCTACCAGGTCTTCTCGGTGAATACTGGAGAAAGATCCTCCATGATCCAGGCAGGTGGATGGTGAAATAACTATTTTAAAATACTCCAGATCATTCTGTTCTACTTAACAAGGTTTTCCCTCAGGAGAAACTATGTAATCAGAGCCTAACCTACAGGGATTTAATCAGAACTTAACTGACTTGAGAGAAGGGAAATATCCACCTCCAGCCCACTCTAGACCTGCTTCCTGACCCACCTAAGGGGGAAAGAGAAGCACATGAGAAGTTCACAATCCAGAGGTATGGACTCACAAAAAAATTCTGAGGACTAATTGTAGAACTACAAAAGATGTCCTCTCCCTCCATACCTTACGACCACATTACTAAAGGCCTATTTATAGGAGTTCCTTCTGTCCAGTACATTATGTCCAGCAAACTAAAAACACAGTTGAGGAGATAAAGCAAGCATCAAAACCAGACTCAGAAATGGCAGGGATGGTGAAATTATCACATCAGCAATTGATTAAAACTATAATATGTTAAGAATTCTAATAGATGAAGTACATAACATGCAGAGACAGATGGGCAATACAGGCAGAGAGGAAAACTTTAAGAAAGAACAAAAAAGAAATTCTAGGGATTTAAACACTGTAACATAAATGAAGAATACTTTTAATGGGCTTATTATAGACTGGGCACAGCTGAGAAAAGAACTTCTGAGCCTGAGAATATCTCGATAGAGACCTCAAAAATGGAAAAGCAAAGGAAAAAAATGATAGGAAAAAAAACCAAGAACAGAATATCCAAGACCTGTAATACAACTACAAAAGGTGCAACATATACATAGAGGAAATACTAGAAGAAAGACAGAATGGAACAGAAGAAATATTTGCAAACGTGATGATTAAGAATTTTCCCCAAGTTAATGTCAGTCACAAAACCACAGATCCAGGAAGCTCACAGAACACCAAGCAGGATAAATGCCAGAAAATTAAACATAAGCTTATCACTTTAAAACTACAGAAAATCAAGGATAAAGAAAAATCCAAAAAGAATACAGAGGAAATAACACCTTATCTAGGGATAGGTAAAAATAAGAATTACAACCAACTTCTCTTCAGAAACTATGCAAGCAAAAAGAGAATGGAGTAAAATATTGAAAGTGCAAAAAAAAAAAAATTCTTTTACTCTATGAAATTTTCCTTCAAAAGTGAAGAAGAAATACTTTCTCATATAAAAAATCAGGGAATTTGTAGCCAGTAGACCTGTCTTACAAGAAATGTTAAAAGAAATTATTTAGAGAGAAGAAAAATTATATACCTAAGAAACTCAAAACATAAAGAGCATCAGAGAATAAACAAGTGAATGTAAAATAAAAGCATATTTTTCTCATTCTTCATTGACCTAATTGAAATAATACTAGCAAAAATATATGTAATGATGTATGCATATCAAATTACACACACTACGTGTGCTTATGTATATGTGAAATGAATGACAACAATCACACAGTGGACAGGAGGGACAAATAGAGCAGATATTAATCCAACTGTATCAATGATTACATTGAGTGCCAAGCACTATAAATGCACCTATTAAAAGATAGAGATTGTAAGAACGGATGGTAAAATAAGATTCAACTATATGGTGTCTATAAGAAGCCAACTTTAAATATAAAGATACATATAGATTAAAAGTAAATGGATGGAAAAAGATATATAAAAATGTAATACCAATTTCTAAAAGTAAGAATAGCTATATTAATTTCAGACAGAGCCAACTTTAGAGCAAGGAAAGTTATCAGAGATAAACAGAGTAATATACAATGATTCAGGTCATTTCCTCAAGAAAACATAACAACCCTTAATGTGTATGCATCTAACAAGGGAGCATCAAACTACATGAGACAGAAATTTATAGAACTGCAAGTAGAAACAGATTAATCCACTATTATGGTTGGAAACTTCAATGCCCCTTTATCAGAAATGGACAGATCCAGCAGACAGAAAATCAATATGGATATAGGTTTTAGCTCAACAATCAATATAATGGACCATCAATCATTATAATCACCATCAATATAATGGACATCTATAAACTACTTCATCCAACAACAGAAGAATAAACATTCTTCTCGAGCTCTGATAGGAAATTAACCAAGATAGACCTCATTTGGAGCCATAAAACACATCTAAACAAATTTAAAAGAATGGAATTCATATAATGTCTACTCTCTGGTCACAATGGAATTAAACCAAACTAAAAATAAGCCACAAAAATTACCCAGAAAACCCCCAAATACTTGCAGATTAAACAACACACTTATAAATAACATACAGGTAAAAAATATCAAGAGAATTTAAGAAATATTTTGAACTTAATAAAAATGAAAAGACAACTCATCAAAATTTGTGGGATGTATCAAAAGCAGGAGTTGGAAGGAAAATTACAGTATTGAAGGCATATATTGCTAAATAAGAATACTCTGAAATCAATCATCTATGCTTTCCTCTTAGTAAAATAGTTGAATCCAAAGAATAAGTTGAATCCAAAGTAAGCAGAAGACTTTCCTTGTTTTTTTTCCCCCAAGATGGCTGAATAGAGATATCAGATGCCAATTTTCCTGATAAAGAAATTCAAAATTACAGGTAAATGGTCATGATCTGAGTGGAAAGCTGAAGGAAGTGAGCCAAGGTCTGTGAGAGCCCATGGGAAAAAAAGCTGGGGGCACAGAAAAGGAAGGCAGCAAGAATATGGCAAAGGCTGACCCCTGAGGAACTTGAAGTCCCACAGAAAGGGTGAGAGTGTTTCTTTACTCCCCTCACCCCTGTGACAAACTGTTGACCACCAAATTGCTGGGGAATGCCTCTGCCCTTGCGACCCTGGGAAATGCAGTCAGTAGCAACTGAGGAACTTCCTAGGGACCGAGCACTGAGTGGCCAGCTCATGGAGGTGCATTCATACTCCCCTCAGGCCTAAACTGACATACTGGTTGTACATCTGTTGTGGGCCATTGCTCTTCCTGGGGATCCTCAGCCATTGTGTCACCATATCACCAGATCCCCTGCAAATATACCACAGACTCTTCTCTGACTTTGGCAACTACAGGGAACCAGTGGGACCTTGGAAAGCTGCAGGACCCCTTCAACATGGGCTGCCCCTAGGAGATGGAGGAGCACAGCTCACCTAAGTGCACTTTGATACAAAGGAAATGTGAATGCAGTCCCTATCTGTGAAGCGGGTGGTACTAGTGGCCAGAAACAGATATGGAGGAGTAAACTCCACTCCCGCTATTCACTATTTTGGATGTAGCGGAGGCTTTCTCTGCTGGGGGCTTACATGAGTGCCCTTTGAAATAGCATTTCCAGCACTATTCATGGTAGCTGCACCCCCAATGAAAGGGTACCTGTACCACCTGGGCTTGCAGACAAGGCATGGCCCATCTCCCCTCCATACACAGAGCAGTAGCATCCTAGAAACACAGCACAGACAAGCCACAGAATTGTCTCCTCTGGAATGAGGGAAGAGGATCTGCCCTGAGACCATTTTGGTGGTAGTAGCCAGAGAGTTTTGTTTCAAGAATCTCAGTTGCACTGTGGCTGGGAGATAAAGCGCAAGTCTATTATCTGAAGATCATAAACGTTGCAACAAGGGCATGATAGGAAAATGGATTGTATTCCTGCCTGCCCAGGACAAGGAACTGGTGCAGCCCCCCAATCCCTCTCCCCAAGACCTCAGCACATCCCAACACAAATTTCCCCTGCCAACCCTGTCAAAGAGGGTCCTTCCATTAGTTATCAGGGTATGAAAGAAGGAGCTAGCGCCTACTCTTAAGCACCACCTACTGGACTGAAGACCGAACTGCCCCACCAAATAAATTTGCTATCAGAAGGGCATAGCGCTAATGTGCAAGAGAAGTTTCCTGAGACCTCCGCATTTCCAACCTTGCAGAAGATGGTGTGTTTGGCGCATATGCCAAATACATGACTACGACAAGCAGCATTTGAGAAAGCCACCACACAAAAGCTACCCATAACACCAAGGAACCCATTCAGAGCCTTGGCCCCTGAAAGCATCCAGAAAAAAAGCCAAAGAAACATATACAAGATACACTGCAGTCACACTCTCAAGGGACAAATTTTTTTTAAAAAAGTCCCATTCAAACAACAGCAAATTCAAAATAAGAAGTGACAGCTTCTTCACATGAGAAGGAATTAGTGCAAGAACTCTGGCAGTACAAAAAGACCAACTTTTTGACACCACCAAAGGATTGCACTAGCTCTCTAGCAATGGATCCTGACAAAAATTAAAATTCTAAAATGATGAGTAAAGAATTCAAAATGTATATTGTAAGAAAGTTCAATGAGTGCCAAGAGAAAGTTAAAAATCAACACAAAGAAACTAGAAAAAACAATTCAGACATGAAAGGCAAGATATATTAAAAAAAAAAAGTACTTCTGGAAATGACGAATTCACTGAATTAATTTTAAGATACAGTTGAGAGCTTTAGCAATAGGCTAGACCAAGCAGAAGAAAGAATTTCAGAGCATGAAGGTCAGTCTTTCTAAATAGCCCAATCAGACAAAAACAAAGCAAACAAAATTAATGAACAAAACCTTCAAGAAACATAAGATTATGCAAAATTACCAAACCTATGACATACAGGCATTTCAGAGACGGAAGGAAAAAAGAGTAGGCAACTTGGCAAACATATTTGAGGAAATAATTCAAGAAAATTTCCCTGCTCTTGCCATAGAGGTAGACATCCAAATACAATAAATATAGAAAACACCTGAAAGCTATTATACAAAAAGAACATCATCTTGCTTTACCCACGGATCCCTGCAACCGGCGAATCAGGAGGTCCCTCATGACCCCAAGTACATAGCTGTGCAGACTCACAGGGACTGCTTGGGTAGGTGGCTGCTCGAGCAGGCACTGAGACACAGGAGTTTTTGCATTGTCTGGTTCTGGAAACTCCAGTGAGGCACAGCAGGCTGGAGACTGCCTAAGAAGACTGAGTTCTGGCAATGGGTAGGGATGGCCACCATCACTAGGGCTCCAGTTGGTCGTTTTCCCCTGCCACCAGTGCCAGCAAGACTGGGCAATTGGGACCCGGAGCAATAATTCCCCATAGTGCAGCACAGCAGCTGTGACAGTTCATGGCCAGACAGCGGGACCCAGATCCACCTCCAACCAGGCAGGACCCCTCTGTGACAATTTCAGCATCCCCAACCAGGGGTTTATAAACAGAATTCTGATATCCCTGAGAGAAGCTCCTAGGAAGAGGGGCAGCTGCAGTATTGTGAATCAGTAGTCTTAGTCTTTTCTGACTGCTGGCTCTAGAGAGTCAGGGCAGCCCAAGGATTCCCCTCAGCCAAAGCACATCCACTTTGCCAAGGAGCAGCCAGACCCCTTATTTAAATGGGTCCCTGATCCTGCTCCTTCTGCCTGGGTGAGACCTCCCAACAGGGTTCTCCAGAAACCTCATACAGGAGCATTCCAGCCAGCATCAGGTCGGTGACTCTCTGAGACAGAGCTCCCAGTGTAAGGAACAGGCTGACATCTTTGCTGTTCTGCAGCCTCCACTGGTGATAACCCCAGGGGCAGGAGGGACCCAGGTGAATAGGGTCTGGAGTGGACCCCAAGCAAAACGCAGCAGCCCTAAGGAAGAGCGGTTTGATTGCTAAAAGTAAAACAAGTGGAAAGAAACAACAACAACATAAATGAAAAACACCCCATAAAACCCCATCCAAGGTCAGCACCTCAAAGATCAAAGGTAGGTAGGTAAAACCATGACGATGAAAAATAATCAACACAAAAATGCTGAAAACTCAAAAAGCCAGAGTGCCCCTTCTCCTCCAAATGATCACAACACATCTTCAGCAAGGGCACAGAACTGTGCTAAGGCTGAGATGGATGAATTTGCAGAAGTAGGCTTCAGAAGATGGGTAATAACAAATTTTACTGAGCTAAATGATTATGATCTAACTCATTGCAAAGAAGCTAAGAAGCATGATAAAACATTACAGGAACTGTTAACCAGAAAATAAAACAGTTTAGAGATGAATATAACTGACCTGATGGAAATGAAAAACACAATATGAGAAGTTCACAATGCAAACACAAGTATCAATAGCCAAAGAGACCAAGCAGAAGAAAGGATATCAGAGCTTGAAGACTGTCTTACTGAATTATGGCAGGTAGATGAGACTAGGGAAAAAAGAATGAAAAGTAACAAACAAAACCTCCGAGAACTATGGGATTATATAAAAAGACTGAACGTACGAGTGACAGAGGTATCTGAAAGACATGGGGAGAACGGAACGAAGTTCAAAAACACACTTCAGGATATCATCTAGGAGAACTTCCCCACCCTAGCAAGACAGTCTAATGTTCAAATTCAGGAAATACAGAGAACCCCATTAAAATATTCCATGAGAAGACCAACCCCAAGACACATAATCATGAGATTCTCTGAGATCAAAATGAAGGAAAACATTTTAAGGGCAGACAGAGAGAAAGGTGAGGTTACCTATAAAGGGATATCCAACAGACTAACAGCAGACCTCTTAGTGGAAACCCTACCAGCCAGAAGAGATTGAGGGCCAATATTCAACATTTTTAAAGAAAAAAAAGGTCCAAACTAAAATTGTATATCCAGCTTCATAAGCAAAGGAGAAATAAAATATTTTTCAGATAAGCAAATGCTAAGGGAATTTGTCACCACTTGGCCTGCCTTGCAAGAGCTCCTGAAAGAGGCATTAAATATGGAAAAGAAATACCATTATCAGTCACTAAAAAAACACATTGAAGTACAAAGACCAATGACATCATGAAGAAACTACACAAAAAAGTCTACAAAATACCAGTTAGCACCATGATGACAGGATCAAATTCACACATAATAATATTAACCTTAAATGTAAATAGGTTAAATGCTCCAATTAAAAGACACAGAATGGCAAGCTGGATAGAGTCAAGACTTATTGGTGTGCTGTATGCAAGAGACCCATTTCACATGCAGGCTCAAAATAAAGGGATGGAAGAAAATTTATCAATCAAATGTAAAACAGAAAAAAGCAGAGGTTGCAATCCACTTTCAGACAAAACAGACTTTAAGGAATGAACTTCCATTCACAATTGCTTCAAAGAGAATAAAATACCTAGGAATCCAACTTACAAGGGATGTAAAGGACCTCTTCAAGGAGAACTACAAACCACTGCTCAGTGAAATCAAAGAGGACACAAACAAATGGAAGAACATACCATGCTCATGGATAGGAAGAATCAATATGGTGAAAATGGCCATACTGCCCAAGGTTATTTATAGATTCAATGCCATCCCCATCAAGCTACCAATGAGTTTCTTCAGAGAATTGGAAAAAACTGCTTTAAAGTTCATATGGAACCAAAAAAGAGCCCGCATTGCCAAGACAATCCTTAGTCAAAAGGACAAAGCTGGAGGCGTCACGCTACCTGACTTCAAACTATACTACAAGGCTACATAACCAAAACAGCATGGTACTGGTACCAAAACAGAGATATAGACCAATGGAACAGAACAGAGTCCTCAGAAATAATACCACATATCTACAGCCATCTGATCTTTGACAAACCTGAGAGAAACAAGAAATGGGGAAAGGCTTCCCTATTTAATAAATGGTGCTGGGAAAATTGGCTAGCCATAAGTAGAAAGCTGAAACTGGATCCTTTCCTTACTCCTTATACGAAGATTAATTCAAGATGGATTAGAGACTTAAATGTTAGACCTATTACCATAAAAACCCTAGAAGAAAATCTAGGTAGTACCATTTAGGACATAGGCATGGGCAAGGACTTCATGTCTAAAACACCAAAAGCAACGGCAGCAAAAGCCAAAATTGACAAATGGGATCTCATTAAACTAAAGAGCTTCTGCACAGCAAAAGAAACTACCATCAGAGTGAACAGGCAACCTACAGAATGGGAGAAAATTTTTGCAATCTACTCATCTGACAAAGGGCTCATTTCCAGAATCTACAAAGAACTCAAACAAATATACAAGAAAAAAACAAACAACCCCATCCAAAAGTGGGGAAAGGATATGAACAGACATTTCTCAAAAGAAGACATTCATACAGCCAACAGACACATGAAAAAATGCTCAGCATCACTCGCCATCAGAGAAATGAAAATCAAAACCACAATGAGATACCATCTCACACCAGTTAGAATGGCAATCATTAAAAAATCAGGAAACAACAGGTGTTGGAGAGGATGTGGTGAAATAGGAACACTTTTACACTGTTGGTGGGATTGTAAACTAGTTCAACCATTATGGAAAATAGTATGGCAATTCCTCAAGGATCTAGAACTAGATGTACCATATGACCCAGCCATCCCACTACTGGGTATATACCCAAAGGATTATAAATTATGCTACTACAAAGACACATGCACACGTATGTTTATTGTGGCACTATTCACAATAGCAAAGACTTGGAATCAACCCAAATGTCCATCAGTGACAGACTGGATTAAGAAAATGTGGCACATATACACCATGGAATACTATGTAGCCATAAAAAAGGATGAGTTTGCGTCCTTTGTAGGGACATGGATGCAGCTGGAAACCATCATTCTTAGCAAACTATCACAAGAAGAGAAAACCAAACACCGCATGTTCTCACTCATAGGTGGGAACTGAACAATGAGTTCACTTGGACTCGGGAAGGGGAACATCACACAATGGGGCCTATCATGGGGAGGGGGAGAGGGGAGGGATTGCATTGGGGAGTTATACCTGATATAAATGATGAATTGATGGGTGCTGACGAGTTGATGGGTGCAGCACACCAACATGGCACAGGTATACATATGTAACAAACCTGCACGTTGTGCACACGTACCCTAGAACTTAAAGTATAATAAAAAAAAAAAAACAGACTTTAAACCAACAAATATCAAAAAAGACAAAGAAGGGCATTACATAATGGTAAAGGGTCCAATTCAACAAGAAGTGCTAACCATCCTAAGTATACACACACCTAGATTCATAAACAAGTTCTTAGAGACCTACAAAGAGACTTAGACTCACACACAACAATAGTGGAAGACTTTAACACCCACTGTCAATATTAGACACATCATTGAGACAGAAAATTAACAAAGACATTCAAGACATGAACTCAGCTCTGGACCAAACCTACCTGATAGATATCTACAGAACTCACCACTCCAAAATAAGAGAACATCCATTTTTCTCAGTGTTACATCGCACTTACTCTACAATCAATCACATATTTGGGAGTAAATCACTCCTTAGCAAATGCAAGGCTACAGTAACTAAATCAGCAAGGTACTGGTACAAAAGTACCAGTACCTTTCCTTACACCTTATACAACAATTAACTCAAGATGGATAAAAGACTTCAATGTAAAACCCAGAACTATGAAAACCCGAGAAGAAAATCCAGGCAATACCATTCAGGGCATAGGTGTGGGCAAAGATTTCATGACAAAATCGCAAAAAGCAACTGCAACAAAAGCAAAAATGATGAATGGGAGCTAATTAAACTAAAGAGCTTCTGCACAGCAAAAGAAACTATCATCAGAGTGAATAGGCAACTACTAAGTAGGAAAAAATTTTTCAATCTATCCATCTGACAAATATCTAATATCTAGAATCTACAAGGAACTCAAATTTACAAGAAAAAACAAACAACCCTATTAAAAAGTGGGCAAAGGACATGAACTGACACTTCTCCAAAGAAGACATTTATGTAGTGAACAAACATGAAAAAAAGCTTAACATCACTGATCATTAGAGAAATGCAAATCAAAACCACAATGAGATACTATCTTGCACCAGTCAGAATGGCTATTATTAAAAAGTCAAGAAACAACAGATGTTGGCGAGGTTGCAGAGAAATAGAAATGCTTTTACACTGTTGGTAGGAATGGAAATTAGTTCAACAATTGTGGAAGACAGTGTGGTAATTCATCAAGTATCTAGAACCAGAAATACCATTTGACCCAGCAATCCCATTACTGGGCATATACCCAAAGGAATATAAATTGTTCTGTTACAAAGATACATGCACATGTATGTTCACTGCAGCACTATTCACAATAACAAAGACATGCAATCAAGTCAAATACCCATCAATGATAGATTGGATAAAGAAAATGTGGTACATATACACCATGGAATACTATGCAGTCATAAAAAAGATTGAGATCATATCCTTTCCAGGGACATGGGTGGAGCTGGAAGCTATTACCCTCAGCAAACTAACACAGGAACAGAAAAACAAATACCACATGTTCTCACTTATAAGTGGGAGCTGAACAATGAGAACATATGAACAAAGGGAGGAGAACAGCACACACTGGGGCCTGTTGTGGGGTGATGTAGGGGGAGGGAGAGCATTAGGAAAAATAGCTAATGCATGCTGGGCTAAATACCTAAATGATGGGTTGATAAATGCAGCAAATCACCATGGCACACATTTACCTAACAAACCTGCATATCCTGCACATGTACCCCAGAACTTAAAATAAAAATAAAAATTTGCAAAATATTTGAAATTGACACTTCACCAAGAAAGATATATCTATGGCAAATAACCAAATAAAAGAAAATTCAACATAACTAGTCATTAGGAAAATGCAGATTAAAACCCCAGAGAGATACCACTACACACTTATCAAACTATCTCAAACTAAAAAAATATGAAATGGCTTTGTGCTATCCTTGTGGTAATGAGTGAGTTCTCACTTTGTGTGTTCATGCAAGGTCTGGATATTAAGAAT
>NW_022301147.1:0-4469 GCF_002776525.5 Piliocolobus tephrosceles | reverse complement strand
CAAGGTCTGGATATTAAGAATCTGGAACCTCCCTTCTCTCTCTCTTGCATCCTCTCTGACCATATGATACACTGGTTCCCCCTTTGCCTTCTGTCATGTAAGCTTCCTGAAGCCTCATCAGAAGCAAATGATGGCATTATGCTTCTTGTAAAGCCTACAGAATCATGAGCCAAATAAACCTATTTATTTATAAATTACCCAGTCTAAAGTATTCCTTTATAGCTATGCAAAACAGACTAGCACATATATCAAGTATTGGCCAGTCCTTGTACACTGTTGGTGGGAATGTAAAATGGTACAACCACTTTGGAAAGCTCTTTGGATATTTTCCAAAAAGTTATAAACATAACTATCATGTAACCCAGCCATCCTAATTATAGTCATTTACCCAAGAGAAACAAGGTACTTGTATAGAAATGTCCATACCAGCCTTTTCTGTAATGACCCAAAACTGGAAACAACCCAAATGTCTATCAACAGGTGAATGGATAAACAAATGGTGCTATATCCATGCCATTACGGTGCCTGGCAATAAAAATAATGTATTATTGATACATGCAACAACATAAATAAATCTCAAGTAATCATGCTGAGTAAAATAAGCCAGACAAAAAGAGATAATAGTATATTATTTATTTTAAATAAAAATCTACAATATGGGTGGAGGAGGCTGGGATTTACAAAGAAGAATGAGGAAACTTTGGGGGTGATAAATATTTTCATTATCTTGATTGTCATCACAGTCTCACAGAATATATATATGTGTGTGTGTGTGTGTGTGTGTGTGTGTGTGTGTGTGTAATATATATATATATACATATATAAACTTACCAAATTATACACTTTAAATATGTGTAGAAATGGAAAGTGAAATATTTAGCCATATAATAGTGTTCCACTCAGCCTTTTCCAATTTCCTTCAAAAATAGTTTAAAAGACAAAAAAGAAGGCGAAGGCAAATATCTTTTAACACAATGACAAGTATATTTGACAGCCAACATATTGACAGAATTTAGGAGAACCTCCCACTCATTAAAAAGACATATACAGTGGAAAATGGAATGGTAAGTGATGGCCAACATGCTGTGCCACCTGAAATAGCACAAAATTGCAGGTGAGAGAGGCAGGGAGTTATGTTATCCCTCAACTTTTATTTGTTTTTGGCTTAGAAATCTGAAGTCTGTGATTATCCAAACCCTAGGAAGAGATATAATGCATTTTACATCAAATTCTATATAGATTCAAATACTTTCAATCCTGGAAATTACAATGACATACTCTGTCCTAAGTTCTAACACTTCATATGCATTGATGGAAATAGGAAAAGTCCTGTGCATTCTCTACATTTGGAGAATGAAAGAATCAGGCAGTTAAGGTTCTCAGCTTCATCCAGAAAACCATATAAGATCAAAATGAAATCAAGAAAGGAATTGTGCACATCAGCTTCTCAACTGCAAATCTGTGTAGAAGCTTCTACATATAAATGGACAGTAAGCAGGATCAAAAACATACCAGAAATGATACTTCTTGGCACATATTGGGTTTAGATAAGTCTCTCTTTGTTCCAAGTGAAATAGAGAAAACTGTCAACTTAAGGCTTGTGAAAGAAAGTGGCAAAAAATGAAAAAAGAGAAAATCATCCTTAAAACACACTGGAGGATTTTAACTCTGAAAAGTTATTTACTAAAGTATGAAAACAAATTTAGAAAATGTTTAGCACCATCAATAGAATATAAGGAGACATAGAAGAGCAAAGACAGCCTGCTGTCCACCAAAATTTTGTTTCCTTCCCATAGCACAGAGTTTTTGCTACCCAGCTAGGGCTACATTTCCCAGTACCTCCTATAATGACATGATGCTGTGCAACTAATTCTTGCCAATGGAATGTGAATAGATGTGATGTGTGCTACTTCTAAACTAGAACTTTTAAAAAGTGGGTTGAATTTTTCAACTTTCTATTTACCTCTGAATATATACACAGATGGATACAGAAGGTTTTGCAATATGAGACCGCAAAGTCACAAAATTGAAAGCATTTGGGTCCCTGAATCAACATGTGGAGGACAACCACCTGCCAACCAAGAATCTGCATTGAATTATTATATGAATGATTAATAGAACTCTATTGTGCTCAGCCACTGAAATACTGACTTGCTTTGTAACAGCAATTTGTGGTACCATAATTAACACATGTGGCCTCTACAATACATAAATGAGAAGCCAGTACAATAGAATGACCAGATAGAAAATGATAACAGAATGAGATATGACAGTAGAAATGAAAAATATAATTTGGTACCAAAAGAGTATAAGGAAACAAAAAATACAAACAATAGGGTTAAAATATCCATTGGGAATAGGAATGAAAGTGAAGAAATATTTCAAGATTTCAAGAACATAGCTAATCTATTATTAAATATAACCAATCAAATGGACATGAAAAGTAAGAGTGGTCTTCTTGAATACAGAGGAAAAGAGAGAAAGTATAGTTTGAAGCAACAGAGAGGATATGATATTGAGAACCAGAGAACAGAACAGGAATTATAAGTCATTCCAAGAAAAAAGAGTAAAATCATTCAAACAAGAGTAGTAACAAAGACATAATTGAAGAAAACTTACAGAGGAGTAGAAAGGCCCAAGTATGAAAATTATTTTTTATAGAATTCAGGGGATAAGACCCTAAATAAAAACATGTTCTGGCAACATGCTTGAATTACAGCAATGAAAGAAGAAAGCTTGTAGCATCTAGAATAAAAGCACAACACGTTATCTACAAATGAATAAATACAACGAAAGTTTTCTATTTCTCCTCTTTACGATGAAATGTCAGAAGATAATGGAGTAAAAAATGATGAACATTGTCATAAAAAGTTGTGTCTAAAGAAATCATCCTGTTTTCTTCTCTATACCATATATTTTAAAATATAGCAATTACAGCATAGGTATATGTTCTTGAATAGAACACATATACACAATTTTTAATGTAGTCTTATAAAGTCAGTACATATTTTCACAAAATGCTTTTCCTTTGTTAGTGATTTTCTAATTGCAGAAATGCTACAATACTATGATATTTCTTTACCTGGTTAAGATTTCAAGAACATAGCTAATCTATTATTACTAATAATAAAGCATCAGCAAAAGTCAAGATGACATTGCTTCTTTCTGAGCAATTCAAGGAAATATGGTAATAATGAAATTTCAATGGTGCATAATAACACTTTTATTCAAAATTTCTTTTTGAGATTAATATATTTGGCTCATATTCAGTGTGTCCCACATTTCTGACAGCTTTCTATAGAAACATAATACTGCTTTTAGTTAAGAATTTTAGCGATGGATATATATTAACAAGATTCTCACTGTAAATTTGATGCCAACATAATGCAAACAGTATTCAGTATGTTAGACTACTTAGAGAAATTAAGGAAGATCATAAACAAATTGACAGTTAGGTGCCATATGTTAAATCTAATGAAGATATAAATTCAGAAGCATCTCCTTCATGCCACGGTAAATATTTCAGTGAACTAATAATACAAAACTTGTGTAATGCAGAAGTGATTTGGAAACCTTAGTAACTATATTACTTCAGTAGAGTTACTTTTAAATGAATATTAACAAATTTTTAGAAATCGCAACGTATTGCTTGAAATATTTTGTCTATTTCTGGAGTGTTAGAAAACAGCATAGTACCCTATGCAAGATTCTTTATCAGAATTAATCACTTATAATCTCAATCATATCCAATGGTTACCCTTACTTCCTATAGTATCCTGCAGCTCCAACAATCCTAATAGACTTTGAATACAGTGAAGCAAGACTAAAGTTTAAAGCTGAGATCCAAATGCACACCCCCTCCTTTTTTTTTTTTTTTTTTTTTTTGGTTTCCAATTCCAACACAGGCTCTGGCAACAGACAGTCCTGGGCTTGAAGCCCAGTTCTACAAACTGTATGAGGCTAGGCAAGTTATTTCACCTCTGTAAGATTGAGTTCCTTCATCTGTTAAATAGAAATAATATTACTTAATTCATAATATTTGTGAGGCTTTATATTATCTATAAGGCACCTGGTGCAATGTGTGGCACATGGTAAGCACTTACAAAATTTATAGATATCATTATAATCAACAACACAAATATTGTAATTGCCAAGATTCTCTATTCTTAATTTTTCTAAAAAGAAAATCTGTCTCCATGCAAAAAAGTTCTCAACCATCAAGCCATGAATTTTGTTTGTATCTCTCATTTTTGTTACAGGATTTCTAAAGGGGACATTCTCCATACATGAACAACTCTTTAAGTGACATAATTGTAATGATAACAATGAAAACCCAATGACAGTTTTTGGGCTGAGACGATGGGGTTTTCTAAATATACAATCATGTCATCTGCAAACAGGGACAATTTGACTTCTTCTTTACCTAACTGAATACCCTTGATTTCTTTCTCTTGCCTGATTGCCCTAGC
>NW_022301146.1:0-1030 GCF_002776525.5 Piliocolobus tephrosceles | reverse complement strand
TACTTATCTAGTAATTTTTTTTAATTTTAATTAATTTTTATATTGATTTTTTTATATACTACTATTATTATTATTACTATTATTATTTTATTTGATATTTCTTTTAATTTTAATTTTTGGCATATTTTACTATTTAAAAGGATTTTTATTTTATATAAAACTGTTTGATGGGTAGTGTTTCTCTTCTTTTATTAATTTTTATTTATTAAGAATTATATTAAATGATATGTAAAAAAAAATAAAAAAAATAAAATTCAGTTTTTTTTCTTCTTTTGGATGAACTGTTATACACACCACATATATAAATTATTGTTAATAGTATATAATGAAGTAGAAAAAAAGTACAACACTCTTATACTCTTAGTATATAAAATTTTGTTTTTATTGGTTAATTTTTATTTTATAATGGGTAATACATATATAACTCCTATATAGTATGTTTTTTTTTAATAAGAAATTTATTGTTTCTGATTCCGTATAGGCTTAATTTATTAGTTTGCGATTCTTTTTTTTTTTATTTAACATTTTAAATAGAAAAAAAAATAAAAAAATATATTTTATCTATTATTAGTAGTACAGTTTAAAATATATTCAGTCTAAAATATTGAAAATATGAATATATATTTACATTTCTTTTTTTTTTAAATTATAATATATTCCATTTAATACCCCCTGCGCAACCAAACTATTTTTGCTACACATATAATATTATAGTAATGAGGTATTTTCTAATATAAGAAAAAAATTAATAATAAATATTTATTCAAGTATGCATGCACACGAAAAAAAAAATAACTGTATAAATTTTAATGTAGAAATAATTAAAAATATTGCATTTATAGTATATAATAAATTTGATCATTTATTACGTAAAAGCGAAACCTCTATATATTTTTTTTAAAGAGTTTTATATATTAAAATATAATAATTAAATGTTGCATTTAAAAAAATCAAATTAAAAGTGTAAATATACCCATATAAACATATATATATATATATATATATATATATATATATTCAATTATTATAA
>NW_022301145.1:0-1684 GCF_002776525.5 Piliocolobus tephrosceles | reverse complement strand
AGCTTGATGGGGATGGCATTGAATCTATAAATAACCTTGGGCAGTATAGCCATTTTCACGATATTGATTCTTCCTATCCATGAGCATGGTATGTTCTTCCATTTGTTTGTGTCCTCTTTGATTTCACTGAGCAGTGGTTTGTAGTTCTCCTTGAAGAGGTCCTTTACATCCCTTGTAAGTTGGATTCCTAGGTATTTTATTCTCTTTGAAGCAATTGTGAATGGAAGTTCATTCCTGATTTGGCTCTCTGCTTGTCTGTTACTGGTGTATAAGAATGCTTGTGATTTTTGCACATTAATTTTGTATCCTGAGACTTTGCCGAAGTTGCTTATCAGCTTAAGGAGATTTTGGGCTGAGACGATGGGGTTTTCTAAATACACAATCATGTCATCTGCAAACAGGGACAATTTGACTTCTTCTTTTCCTAACTGAATACCCTTGATTTCTTTCTCTTGCCTGATTGCCCTAGCCAGAACTTCCAACACTATGTTGAATAGGAGTGGTGAGAGAGGGCATCCCTGTCTTGTGCCAGTTTTCAAAGGGAACTTTTCCAGGTTTTGCCCATTCAGTATGATATTAGCTGTGGGTTTGTCATAAATAGCTCTTATTATTTTGAGGTACGTTCCATCAATACCAAATTTATTGAGCGTTTTTAGCATGAAGGGCTGTTGAATTTTGTCAAAAGCCTTTTCTGCATCTATTGAGATAATCATGTGGTTCTTGTCTTTGGTTCTGTTTATATGCTGGATTATGTTGATTGATTTGCGAATGTTGAAGCAGCCTTGCATCTCAGGGATGAAGCCCACTTGATCATGGTGGATAAGCTTTTTGATGTGCTGCTGAATCCGGTTTGCCAGTATTTTATTGAGGATTTTTGCATCGATGTTCATGAGGGAGATTGGTCTAAAATTCTCTTTTTTTGTTGTGTCTCTGCCAGGCTTTGGTATCAGGATGATGTTGGCCTCATAAAATGAGTGAGGGAGGATTCCCTCTTTTTCTATTGATTGGAATAGTTTCAGAAGGAATGGTACCAGCTCCTCCTTGTACCTCTGGTAGAATTCCGCTGTGAATCCATCTGGTCCTGGGCTTTTTTTGGTGGGTAGGCTATTAATTGTTGCCTCAATTTCAGAGGCTGCTATTGGTCTATTCAGGGATTCAACTTCTTCCTGGTTTAGTCTTGGGAGAGTGTAAGTGTCCAGGAAATTATCCATTTCTTCTAGATTTTCTAGTTGATTTGCGTAGAGGTGTTCATAGTATTCTCTGATGGTAGTTTGTATTTCTGTGGGGTCGGTGGTGATATCCCCTTTATCATTTTTTATTGCGTCTATTTGATTCCTCTCTCTTTTCTTCTTTATTAGTCTTGCTAGCGGTCTGTCAATTTTGTTGATCTTTTCAAAAAACCAACTCCTGGATTCATTGATTTTTTGGAGAGTTTTTTGTGTCTCTATCTCCTTCAGTTCTGCTCTGCTCTTAGTTATTTCTTGCCTTCTGCTAGCTTTTGAATGTGTTTGCTCTTGCCTCTGTAGTTCTTTTAATTGTGATGTTAGAGTGTCAATTTTAGATCTTTCCTGCTTTCTCTTGTGGGCATTTAGTGCTCTAAATTTCCCTCTACACACTGCTTTAAATGTGTCCCAGAGATTCTGGTATGTTGTATCTTTGTTCTCATTGGTTTCAAAGAACATCT
>NW_022301143.1:0-1123 GCF_002776525.5 Piliocolobus tephrosceles | reverse complement strand
TTATCCAGTTTGCCAGTCTGTGTCTTTTAATTGGAGCATTTAGTCCACTTACATTTAAGGTTAATATTGTTATGTGTGAACTTGATCCTGCCATTATGATATTAACTGGTTATTTTGCTCATTAGTTGATGCAGTTTCTTCCTAGCCTCGATGGTCTTTACATTTTGGCATATTTTTGCAATGGCTGGTACCAGTTGTTCCTTCCCATGTTTAGGGCTTCCTTCAGGGTCTCTTGTAAGGCAGGCCTGGTGGTGACAAAATCTCTAGGCATTTGCTTATCTGTAAAGAATTTTATTTCTCCTTCACTTATGAAACTTAGTTTGGCTGGATATGAAATTCTGGGTTTAAAATTCTTTTCTTTAAGAACGTTGAATATTGGCTCCCACTCTCTTCTGGCTTGTAGAGTTTCTGCTGAGAGATCTGCTGTCAGTCTGATGGGCTTCCCTTTGTGGGTAACCCGACCTTTTTCTCTGGCTGCCCTTAAGATTTTTTCCTTCATTTCAACTTCGGTGAATCTGGCAATTATGTGTCTTGGAGTTGCTCTTCTGGAGGAGTATCTTTGTGGCATTCTCTGTATTTCCTGAATTTGAATGTTGGCCTGCCCTGCTATGTTGAGGAAGTTCTCCTGGATGATATTCTGAAGAATGTTTTCCAATTTGGTTCCATTTTCCCCCTCACTTTCAGGCACCCCAATCAGACGTAGATTTGGTCTTTTTACATAATCCCATACTTCTTGCAGGCTTTGTTCATTCCTTTTTCTTCTTTTTTCTTTTGGTTTCTCTTCTCGCTTCATTTCATTCATTTGATCCTCCATCGCTGATACTCTTTCTTCCAGTTGATCGAGTCGGTTACTGAAGCTTGTGCATTTGTCACGTATTTCTCGTGTCATGGTTTTCATCTCTGTCATTTCGTTTATGACCTTCTCTGCATTAATTAGTCTAGCTGTCAATTCTTCCACTCTTTTTTCAAGATTTTTAGTTCCTTTGCGCTGGGTATGTAATTCCTCCTTTAGCTCTGAGAGGTTTGATGGACTGAAGCCTTCTTCTCTCACCTCGTCAAAGTCATTCTCTGACCAACTTTGATCCATTGCTGGCGATGGGCTGTGCTCCTTTGCAGGGGGTGA
>NW_022301142.1:0-44471 GCF_002776525.5 Piliocolobus tephrosceles | reverse complement strand
AAAAGGTGCAGGGTGGGAAGTTGACAAGGGTTGAAAAATTACCTATTGGGTGCAATGTTCACTATTCAGGTGAATGGTACACTAAAAGCCCAGACTCCACTACGATGCAATATATGCATGTAAGAAATCTGCACTTGTACCCTCTAAATCCATTTTTAAAATGGAAAAAAAATCACCATAGGATACCACTTCATAGCCGCTGGAATGACTATTATAAGCAAACAAAGCAAGAGCAAGCAAGTTTTCGTAGGGCCCTGATGGGAGGTGTTTTCATCATGGGGGCAGGTCCCTCATGGGTGGCTTGGTGCCACTCTCATAGTAATGAGTGAGTTCTCCCTCTGAATTCATGCAAGAGCTGGTTGTTTAAAAGAGTGTGGCATGTCCCCCCACCACTTTCTCTCTTCCTCCCACTTTCATCATGTGAGATGCATGCTCCCACTCTACCTTCTGCCATGATTGGAAGCTTCCTGAGGCTCTCACTTGAAGCAGATGCTGGCACCATGCTTTCTGTACAGCCTGCAGAATCATGAGCCAATTAAACCTCTTTTCTCTATAAATCACTCAGCCTCAAGTATTTCTTTATAACAAAGCAAAAATGGACTAACACAACATTTATATGAAATATCTAGAATAGGCAAATCCATAGGCACAGAAAGTAGATTACTGGTCGTCTGATGCTGGGAGTGGTAATGAAGACTGACTGCAAATGGGCAAGGAAGATGTCACTGACGTGATGCAAATGTTCTAAAATCAGATTGTAGTGATGGCTGCACCACCCAATAAATTTATAAAATCACTTTAAATACATGAATTTTAGGGCACGTTAATTATCCTAAACATGTTTTTAAACACATTCAGCATCAAGAAAAAAAAGAGAACATTCATCTCTTTACTTTGCCAATTTATTAGGGATCACACAGAGGTCATTAGGCTGTTTGTTGTTGTTGCTGTGGTGGTGGTGGTGGTGGTGACAGTAAGGGTTGTGGTTTTCTCATGAGAGTCAAAGGTCAAGCAACCATTTGGTCTTTTAAAATAAAAATTTTAAAATCAATTAAAAAAGAATGTTGCTGGCTTGAAATCTGGAGTAGCCGTACGGGCAAAGAGAAGCGGATGGATTTTTTAAATATTCAAGATGTAGAAGTGACAAGATTTTGTAGTGGTTAGATATAGGGAGTGGGGAAAGGTGAGGAGGCCTCAGACTGAGTATGCTTAAAGTTGAATTCCTGTTGTCCTCCCGAACTGGCTGTCCTCCCGTGCTGCCAATCTCAGTGAATGGATCAGCATCCTGGCGCAGAGTTGACATTCATTGATTGCCTTTGGAGTGAACGAACAGAGTATGATGAATAGAGTAAAAATATGGCTAAACGAGGCAGACATCAGGTCCTGCCAAATAGCCAGTACAAAACTCACCCTTAAGGTTGGCTCAGTAGATGTCCAGCACAATTTTCTTCTCACTTTTCAAAGCATTTGGGGAATCATGAGGTCTTTCCCTCATCCAGAAGAACACTCACCTACATATCAGTCACTCCTTCCCTAGAACCTACAGGTATGGAGCAGGCTGAGTTCTTTCAAGAGTTTCTTATCCTGTAAATCTTTACACAGGGCAATGGCAGGTGCATGTACAGCCCATATGAGCATGGGGGATGCTTAGTGTTCTAGAAAGGGGACCACAGTGGTGCCCAACTGATGGATCTGCATTCTGTTTTGCGCCAAGCAGGAAGAGACTCTTTCCACCAAAGAGGTTTGTTGTTCCCGGGGTCCTCCTCCCAGATCCTGGAGGCATCAGACACAGCTGTCAGAAACATCGCAGACACAGAGTGATCTGTTTGACTGGTTTTGCTGCTGTTCCCAGGGTTGACAAGCAGAAATACAGAACAAATGGTGGTTCCTGAAACAGACGCCAAAACAAGGAAGTGATCTGTTCCAGTCCAAGCTTCCAAGAAATAAAGAACTAGGTGGGGCACACTAAACTAGCCCCCAGACTCAACCACCCCAGTGAACATTCTCTGGTTGTAGAGAGAAGTGAAATTTGCAACCCAGAACAGAAATCTGGCTGTGTGAGCAGTAGAATTGGGGGTGGAAACATTTAATAAAGTACAATTTTTTAACCCTCTTTTAGGCAGTATCATTGGATAAACATCCTTTTCAATAATAAAAATCTAGTTCATTTCTGGCCCCTTTCCTGGAAATGCTTTCAAGTTACAGGAACACCAATAAGAGGCCCTTTTCTGGGCATGGAGCCCAGGACTCAAAGGGAGGCTCTAGAGAACATCTGGTCTGCTTGATATATAGAAGCTAGCACTGCATGTGTGTGTTTGTGTGCATGTGTTTCTCCTATGCTGACTCATGGCATTGAAGCCTCTCTGGAAACACCCCCACCCTTCTAGCCAGCCAGTTTATACACAGCCCTTTGGCTCCTCCTTGATTTAAATATTAGGTCAGGAGGAAGAAGGAAAACGAATTCAAGAGCTGCACTTAAGCATCTAGAATTTTCTGCGTCACACCTCTTGAGAGAAGAGACTGGCTCCAGGTCTGACTCAGTCCACTGCAAACTAGACTCTCTTCTTAAAGCACCAACATTACTTGAGTCTTTGCATAAAATTGAGAAAAGAGTCTACAAGTATTGTGGACTCTACAGGAGGCTGACAACTGGCAGTAAAGACAAAGATGTCAGGCCTGAGGCCCAGCACTCAAGTGGACCCTGAGATTGAGCTTTTTGTAAAGGTAAGTTTTCCAGCTATAATAACTGCATGTAGAATATATTAGTTTTTGACACTGAAGTCCAATGTTTTTAAAAATTCTCCGCATTTGGGCTAGAGATAGGAAAGAATGTTGTGATTATTTTCCTACTCCGAGTTCTAGAAAAATGCCCGGGTGTGTGACTGTTCTTAGATGACAACAGGAAAAGAGAACTCTTCTGAAAAAGGCAAGGTGATATGGTGGAAAAGCACTAGACTGGTTTGTAGTGAGCAACTAACTTATATTCTCGATGCCTTCCTATATAACCTTAGAAAAATCCCTCCCTCTTTCCAGACCTTTGTTTCTCCATCTATACAATGAAGGAGCATGACAAGATGATCCTTAAGGGCTTTCCAAGTCTCAGAAGCTGTGTTTTATGAGATAGGTTTTGAAAGGCCTGACTGGGTGGAGGAGAGGGTGGAGAATGACCTGAGAACTCCATTCCCACACATAGCCCAGACAGAACTTTCTAAACTTCTACAATGGACAGACATCACAGCAGGGTCACATGGACGCTGTGGGAGAAAAAAACCAGGAGTCTATGTGCTTGTTATGTGAGGAGGGGGACATTTTAGAATGCTCTGCTGCTTCTTTTTGGTCTGCCATGGAGGTTTTTGTTTTGTTTTTTTTTTTTAACATGTCTTAACTTTTCAGAAAAGCACTTTGGAAAACCCCTCAATCAAGAGAAAGGAACATGTGTTTCCAAATTAGCTCATCAAGGAAGAAAAACTTATATGGGTTATTCCCAGTAGAAATTAAATAGTTACTAAATCCTTGCTTGCATTAACTGTTTAGCTTTTCCCTTTATTTTCATTGACTATTGGAAGTATTCAGGATAATAAGAACAATAACAAACTCATATTGTGCCTGGCTCTTTTCTAAACACTTTACATATGTTACCTAATTTAGTCCTAACAACTTAGGAGATAGGTTGTTATTAACGGTGCTTATATATTACTAGCATCATCAGTAGTAGTGGTGATAGTAGTAGTTATTACTACTTCATTACAACTTTTAGTTATTACAATATTATAATGTTGTTCTCATCATTTCTAGATAGGTAAACTAAGGCAATAAAGTTTAAGTAACTTGCCTCTAAAACTATACAACTTCCTGATGGCTTACAAAGACATAAAATGAGATATACTTACCAAATGTTAAGTTAAATACCTATTGGCAAAAGTATGCGTTTACAGCCATTTAGATTATTTAACAGTTTGTCACATATATACACCAAGGACATCACCAACCTGTCTTTTCAAAATTGTAAGAGAAAGACCCTTGAATTCCTGCCGTGTTAGGTAATGCGATTAAGTGTTTGCTAAACTATCGGGCATAAGAGCGACTTCTCCTATCTCTGGGTTGTAGCAAAACATATAACTGCTCAGATAGGATATAAATGAGCTGTAATTTCCTAACTAGCTTTTTACATTTACCAATTCCAAATCAGCAGTAATGTCTCTTCACTGGGTAACTAAAGTGTTCCCTTTGTCCGAACTGTTCATTCAACTCAATTAGACATCTTAAATCAATTGTTGGCTTTGATGTATGTGTTTATCTTCATAGACTTTTTATATTTGGGTGGTAATCTGGACAGGAAACTTTAGCAAGTCACACATGGATGAGAAAATGTTGAATTAAATAATAACTTTCAAAGTAACCAATAATTCATTGAGTACTTACTATATGGTAGGCACTGTGCTAAGTGGTTTATTATTAACCCTCTTTTATGAATACAGAAATTAAAGCAAAGAGCAGCTAAGTAACTTTGTCCAAGGTCACATAGCTAGTTAGTGGCAGAGTTAGAATTCCAACACTTTAAAATAACTATGTCTAATATTATTCAATTGTTTTCAGTTGTGTGAACTTTTTAGTAAACTATTCCAGAATTTTATCAGGTGGAGTGCTCTAGATGTAAGCTTATCTGATGACATTGATACAAACTACAGATTTTCTGGAAGAACCTCAAATATCATCTGGTCCAGGTTTTTGTTTTATTTTAAGCTGTGTTCCACAGATCTCTAGAAGTTTCATGGAAGATACTGGGAGGGGAAATAGGGGTTGAGAAGGACTAAAAGTGCTAATGAGTAATTTTTAAAAGGCATTACTACAAGAGATTAAGCATTCTCCTGTCACAATTAAGAATTTATACCACAATATCTATCTAATAACTAAGAACAAAGGATTTGATAACACACATTTTATTTTCTCTAAGTGCAGGGATGAAATAATCTTAATGGTTTGTTGTTTGTTGTTATATGGAATGTTTGCATTCTGTACCAAAGACTCTAAAATTAAGTTTTAGTATATTTGTACATAAAATTATGGAATCTAATATTTGGACCAAAATTCTGAATGTAATAAGTTTGTCAAAATTTTTTTTAATGTGTGGGGGAAAGAGGGAAAAGATGATACTCTTCTCTGAGTGTTCAGACCATTTCAAAGTATCTTATAGCTATTATAAATACTCATAAAGACTGATTAATATAAAAATTCGACAAAACTATTAAATGAGAGAAGGCAGTGTTTAAGAGTATAGTGTATGGAGGATATAGTCCTAGTCCTGAATTTGCTAAGTGAGAAGAGGATGTATGTCATCAATTCTTGATTAGCCAACTGTACTTGAGCAAGTCAGCCTCTCTGAGCCTCAGTTTCCTCACCTGTAAAACAAGAGTAATAACAGAGCCTACCTCATAGCATCATCCTATTTGTAAGCATTAAATAAAACAAGTATATAGAGCACAGTAGTTGGCAATGTAGTAAATACTATATAAATGTTAACTATTGTTGCCATTATTATTTTTCTTTTTTTTTTTTTTTTCATTCAGCAAAATTGTATTTTAGGATAACAGGCCTTTCCTTGGTCTCAAGAAGAAATAACTTCAAGCGCATAAAGGACTCCAGATTACTAATTCTCATTTTTTTTTATTATACTTTAAGTTCTAGGGTACATGTGCATAACGTGCAGGTTTGTTACATATGTATACTTGTGCCATGTTGGTGTGCTGCACGCATCAACTCGTCAGCACCCATCAATTCATCATTTATATCAGGTATAACTCCCCAATGCAATCCCTCCCCCCTCCCCCCTCCCCATGATAGGCCCCGATGTGTGATGTTCCCCTTCCCGCCGGGCGCAGTGGCTCAAGCCTGTAATCCCAGCACTTTGGGAGGCCGAGACGGGCGGATCACGAGGTCAGGAGATCGAGGCCATTATTATTTTTCATGTTTAAAAACTTAGATCACAAACACAAAGAGAAAAAAAATTGTTTTGGTGAATGGCCGCAGCCTGTCTTTGACAGCTGAAGATAATTAAGAGGTCGGTAATTCATCAGTCAGGCTAGTGAATTTATATCCTAAAATTTTATGTGATGGCACTTTAAATCAGCATAACATTACAGAAAAAAAAAAAAAACTTCTGTTTTCCTGTAAAACTTTACTGCATTTCCCCCACACCTCAGTGTTTTGATTCTCCTTTTGCCAAAGGCGATCCACCCTTCCTGCTGTGTCTATTATCAGACTCCATTCTTCTTCCTGCCTCCCACCCTTAATCATGTTTCCCCTCACTAAACCTAGTTTTGATTGGATCCTTAGTCTGACTTCTATTACAAAACAAATGCAGCTGCTAAGGTTGGTTGCCTCTTCCCATACCTCTTCACACCCCGCCATCACAAAGATCAACAATATCATTTTCTTTGTCACATCCACTATCGCGGAAAGAAAATTTTGTCAAAAAATTGAAATTTTGTCCAGTGTTTCTGGACCTTAATAATGCTACGCATAATAGATCAGAGCAGCCGTAAGATGAAGTACCTTTTATTTCCTTGTATAGGCTACTCTCTCTAGTCTTTCTTATCATAATTCTTGGTGATTTTAATATCTACACAGATGATTTTTCCAACACTCTAGCCCCTCAGATCCCTGACTTTCCCTCCTCTAGGGATCTTAGTCCTTATCATCTCTCAGGTGCTTCTTCCCATAGTCATATCCTTACCTTTGTCATTGCAATGTCTGCAACCCCTGCATAATATCATTTATTTGGGGGTGTTTTTTGTTCTTCTTTTTGAATTTCTCTATATTCATATATTTTATCAAGGTAAAATTTGCATAAAATAAAATGCATGCATTAAGTGTACAGTTCAATAACTTGACAAATGTATATGCACATATAACCACCATTCCAATCAAAATATAGAATACGTCCATCACCTCAGAAAGTTCCCTTATGTCTCTTTGCAATCTGTGTTCCCTACCCTACCCTTTAGCTCTCTCCGCCACAGCCAACCATTGATCTGCTTTCTGTTAGCCTTACATTTTCTAGAATTTTCTGTAGATGAAATTATATGGTATGTACGCTTTTGTGCCTGCTATCTTTCACTCAGCATAATTATTTTAAGATGCACCCATGTTGTTGTGTGTTTCAATATCTCGTTCCTTTTTATTACTGAAGCATTCCATTGCATGGATATACCATAATGTGTTTATTCATTCACCCATTGAAAGACATTTGGGTTGTTTCCAGTTTGGGGCTATTGTGAATATTGTTAAGTATTCACTTACATATTTCTATCACCATATGCTTTCATTTCTCTTGGGTAAAGACCTAAGATTGGAATTGCTGGGTCATATAATAGGTACATATTTAACTTTGACAAAATATTTTAAAAAGCAGTTGTACCATTTTACACTTCACTTCATTATGTGAGAGTTCCACTTGCTCCACTTTCCTGTCCACACTTGGTATGGTCATTCTTTTTCATTTCAGTTATTCTAATGTGTTTATCATGGTATCTCGTTGTGGTTTTAATTTGTCTTTCCCACATGTCTAATGATATTGGGCATCTTTTCATGTCCTTATTTATCATCTGTATATCTTCCTTTTTAAAGTGCTCAAATCTCTTCCCCATTTTAATTGTTTTTTAACTTTAATTTTTAATTTTTGTGAGTACACAGTAGGTATATATATTTATGATATATATTTATGGATTACATGGAATATTTTGATACAGGCATGCAACATGTAATAATCACATCAGGTAAATGGAGTATCCATCCCCTGAAGCATTTATCTTTTGGGTTACAAACAATTCAATTAAACTGTTTTAGTTATTTTTAAATGTACAATTAAATTATTTTTCACTGCAGTCACCTTATTGTGCTAGCAAATACTAGGTGTTATTCATACTTCCTAGCTATTTTTTGTACCCATTAACACTCTTCACTTCCCCACACACACCCCCTCACTACCCTTCCCAGCCTCTAGTAGCCATCCTTCTACTCTCTCTCTCTCTGAGTTCTATTGTTTTTGTTTTTAGCTCTCACAAATAAGTGAGAACATGTGAATAGTGTCTTTCTGTGCCTAGCTTATTTTCTGTAACATATGATGTTCAGTTACTTCTATGTTATTGCAAATGACTAAATCTCATTCTTTTTTATGGTCAAGTAGTACTCTGTTGTGTATATGCACCACATTTTCTTTATCCATTCATCTGTTGATGGAATATTTAGGTTGCTTCCAAATCTTGGCTATTGTGAATAGTACTGCAATGAACGTGGGAGTGCAGAGATCTCCACGATATGCTGATTTCCTTTCTTTTAGGTAGATACCTAGCAGTGGGATTGCTGGATCATAAGGTAGCTCTATTTTTATTTTTTTGAGGAACCTCCAAACTGTTTTCCATAGTGGTTGTACTAATTTACATTCCCACCAACAGTGTATGAGGATTCCCTTTTGTCCATATCCTCACCAGCATTTGTTATTTCCTGTCTTTTGGATAAGGGCCATTTTATTAGGTTGGTGCAAAAGTAATTGCGGTTTTTGCAATTGAAAGTAATGGCAAAACTGCAATTACATTTTACCAACCTAATAACTGAGCTGAGTTGATATCTCATTGTAGTTTTGATTTGAATTTCTCTGATTATCAATGACATTGAGCACCTTTTCATATGGCTCTTCACCATTTGTATATCTTCTTTTGAGGAATGTCTATTCACATCTTTTGCCCATTTGTCAAACACAGTATTAGATTTTTTCCTATAGAGTTATTTGAGCTCCTTACATATTCTGGTTATTTAATCTCTTGTCAGATAGGTGGTTTGCAAACACTTTCTCCCATTCTGTGGGTCGTCTTTTCACATTGTTGATTCCTTTGCTGTGCAGAAGCTTGTTAACTTGATGTGATCCCATTTGTCCATTTTTGCTTTGCTTGCCTGTATTTATGGCATATTATTCAAGAAATCTCTGCCCACTCTGATGTCTTGAAGAGTTTCCCTAATGTTTTCTTTTAGTAGTTTCACAGTTTCAAGTTTTAGATTTAAGTCTTTAATGCATTTGTATTTGATTTTTTGTATATAGTGAGAGATAGGGGTCTAGTTTCATTCTTTTGCATATGGATATCCAGTTTTCCCAGCACCATTTATTGAAGAGGCTGTCCTTTCCCCAGTGTATGTTCTTGGCACCTTTCCTTAAAATGAGTTCACTGTAAATGTATGGACTTATCTCTGGGTTCTCTGTTCTTTTCCACTGATCTATGTGTCTTTTTTTATGCCAGGACCATGCCATTTTGGTTACTATAGCTCTGTAGTATAATTTGAAGTCAGGTATTCCTTAGGAGATACCTTTGGCTATTCTGGGTCTTTCCTGATTCTATATAAATATTAGGATTTTTAAAAATTTCTGTGAATAATGTCTTTGTCATTTTGATAGGGATTGTATTGAATCTATAGATTGCTTTGGGTACTATGGACATTTTAACTGTATTTATTCTTTCAATTCATATAGAATATCTTTCCATTTTTGTGTGTCTTTTTCAATTTCTTGTATCAATGTTTTATAGTTTTCATGTAGCAATCTTTTAGTACTTTTGTTAATTACTGGATACTTTATTTCATTTGTAGCTATTGTAAATGGAATTACTTTCTTGATTTTTTTCAGATTGTTCACTGTTGGCATATAGAAATGTCACTGATTTTTGTACGTTGATTTTGTAACCTGCAACTTTACTGAATTTATCAACTTTAAGAGTTTTCATTGGAGTGTTTAAGTTTCTCCAAATATAAGGTCATATCATCTGCAAACAAGATAATTTGACTTCCTCCTTTCCAATTTGGATGTCTTTTTGTTTCTTTATCTTGTCTGTTTGCTCTGGCTAGGGCTTCAGTACTATGTTGAATAATAGTGGTGAAAGTGGGCATCCTTGTTATGTTCCTGATCTTAGAGGACAGGCTTTCAGTTTTTCTCCATTCAGTATAATACTAGCTATGGGTTTGTCATATATGGCTGTTATTCTGTTGAGGTATGTTCCTTCTATACCTGTGTTTTTGAGGGTTTTTTGTCATAAAGCGATGTTTAATATTATCAAATGCTTTTTCAGCACAATTAAAATGATCATAAGGTTTTCGTTCTTCATTCTGTTGATATGATGTATCTCATTAATTGATGTGTGTATGTTGAACCATTCTTGCATCACTGGAATAAATTGCACTTGGTCATGATAAATGGTCTTTCATTTTGGTTTTATTTTCACTTTTAAGTACAGGGGTACATGTGCAGATTGGATATATAGGTCAACTTGTGTCATGGGGGTTTGTTGTACAAATTATTTCATCACCCAGGTATTAAGCCTAGTACCCATTAGCTTTTTTTTTTTTTTTTTTTTTTCTGATCTGTTCCTTCCTCCCACCCTCCACCCTCCAATAGGCCCTAGTGTCTGCTGTTTCCTTTTATGAGTCCATGTATTCTCTTCTTTTAGCTGCCACTTAAGTGAGAATGTGTGGTATTTGGTTTTCTGTTGGTGCATTAATTTGCTAGGGATAATGGCTTCTAGCTCCATTCATGTTCCTATAAAGGACATGATCTCATTCTTTTTTTTTAAGTGACTTTATTTTATTTTAGTTACATAAATTACAAAATATCGCTAAGTGAAAATAAAATCAATAAAAATCATCCATGATACCGCCCACTTTAACATTTATGTGTATAGCTTTTTATGCTTTATTTCTTCACATATATAGATAAATATATTCATCAAAAAGAGGTTATTTCATATATTAGGTTGGTACAAAATTAATTGCGCTTTTTGCCATTGCTTTTAATATATTGTTTTGTAAGCTATATTTATTTAACAATGTATTATGAATTTATTTCTATAACATTAAATATATTATCTGTGTGTATGTGTGTCTTGTTTCTTATGACTAAAATTTTTTAAAGTTAAGGTGTTATGTTGAGATAGTTGAAGATTCACATGCCATTTTAATGGATAATACAGAGAGATTCTGTGTGCCCCTTACCAAGTTTCCCTTAATGATAATATCTTGTAAAACTATAGTACGATAAGAAAACCAGGACATTATTGACATTGATGCAGTCAGATACAGAAGATTTTCATCACTACACAGATCCGTGTTACCCTTTTAAAGCCATATCCACTTGTGTCTCACCCAATCCCTCAACCATTAATCTCTTTTCCGCTTTGATAATTTTATCATGTCAAGAATGTTATGTGGATGGAATAATACAGTATATCACCTTTTGGGGTTGTCTTTTTTTCCCCACTCAGCATAATTCCCTGGAACTTCATCCAAGTTGTTGTGTGTATCAACAGTTCGATCCTTTTAATTGCTGAGTACTGCTCCATGATACTGATTGATAGGCCACAATTGGCTTAATTATTCAGCTGTTGAAGGACATTTTGGTTGTCACTAGTTTGGGGTTATTACAAACAAGGCTGTATAAATCCTCTTTTATAGGTTTCTTTATGAACATAAGTTTTCATTTCTCTGAGATAAATGCCAAAGGGTCTAGTTGTTTGGTTGCGTAGCAGCTGCATGTTTAGATTTGTAAGAAAAATTGCCAAAGTGCTTTCCAGTGTGGTCATAGTATTTTATATTAAACCCAGCAATATTTCTGTGCATTCTCACCAGCGTTTTGTGTTGTCACTATTTTTATCTTAACTATTTTGAAAGGTGTGTAGTGACATTTTACTGTTTAAATTTGCATTTCCCTAAAGGCTAATAAAATTGAACATTTTATGTGCTTATTTCTCATCTGTATGTGCAATGTCTCTTCAGTGCAATGTCTGTTCATGTCATTTGCTCATTTTCTTTTTTCCTTTTTTATTTTAGAGTATTTAATTGGCAAATAAAAATTGTATATATTCAATGTATACAACACAATGATTTTGTTTCTTTTTTTAAAAAAATTTATTTATTCTTCAATGGGTTTTTGGGGAATAGTTGATGTTTGGTTACGTGAATAAGATATATAGTAGTGACTTAAGAGATATTGGTGCACCCATCACCCAAGCAGTGTACACTGTACCCAATGTGTAGTCTTTTATCCCTCACTCCCCCACCCCTTTCTCTGAGTCTTCAAAGTCCATCATATCATTCTTTTTTTTTTTTTTTTTTTGAGACGGAGTCTCGCTCCGTCGCCCGGGCTGGAGTGCAGTGGCACGATCTCAGCTCACTGCAAGCTCCGCCTCCCGGGTTTACACCATTCTCCTGCCTCAGCCTCCCGAGTAGCTGGGACTACAGGCGCCGCCACCTCGCCCGGCTGGTTTTTTGTATTTTTAGTAGAGACGGGGTTTCACCGTGTTAGCCAGGATGGTCTCGATCTCCTGACCTCGTGATCCGCCCGTCTCGGCCTCCCAAAGTGCTGGGATTACAGGCTTGAGCCACCGCGCCCGGCCCATCATATCATTCTTATGCCTTTGCGTCCTCATAGCTTAGATCCCAATTATGAGTGAGAACATACCATGTTTGGTTTTCCATTCCTGAGTTACTTCACTTAGAATAATAGTCTCCAATTCCTTCCAGGTTGCTGCAAATGCCATTATTTAATTCCTTTTTATGGCTGAGTAGTATTCCATGGTGTGTGTGTGTGCATGTGTGTGTGTGTGTGTATATATACACACATATATGTGACACATACGTGTATATATATACACATATGTGTGTGTGCATATATATACATATATATGTGTGTATATATATCACATTTTCTTTTTTTATTATGCTTTTAGTTCTTGGATGCATGTGCAGAACATGCAGGTTTGTTACATAGGTATACATGTGCCATGGTGGTTTGCTGCACCCATCAACCCGTCATCTAGGTTTTGGGCTCCACATGCATTAGGTAATGCTCTCCCTCTCATTTCCCCCGACTCTGCAAAAGGCTCCAGTGTGTGATGTTCCCCTCCCTGTGTCCATATGTTCTCATTGTTCAACTCCCACTTATGAGTGAGAACTTGTGGTGTTTGGTTTTCTGTTCCTGTGTTAGTTTGCTGAGAATGATGGTTTCCATCTTCATCCATGTCTCTGCAAAGGACATGAGCTCTTTCTCTTTTATGGCTGCATAGTATTCCATAGTGTATATGTGCCACATTTTCTTTGTCCACTCTATCACTGATGCCATTTGGGTTGGTTCCAACTCTTTGCTATTGTAAATAGTGCTGCAGTAAACATATGTGTGCATGTGTCTTTATAGTAGAATGATTTATAATCCCTTGGGTATATACCCAGTAATGGGATTGCTGGGTCAAATGGTATTTCTGATTCTAGATCCTTGAGGAATTGTCACACTGTCTCCACAATGATTGAACTAATTGACCTTCCCACCAACAGTGTAAAAGCGTTCCTATTTCTCCACATCCTCTACAGCATCTGTTGTTTCCTGACTTTTTAATGATTGCCATTTTAACTGGTGTGAGATGTTGTCTCATTGTGGTTTTGATTTTCATTTCTCTAATGACCAGTGATGATGAGCTTTTATTCATATGATTGTTGGCCACATAAATGTCTTCTTTTGAGAAGTTCATATCTTTTGCCCACTTTTTGACGGGGTTGTTTGTTTTTTTTCTTGTAAATTTGTTTAAGTTCCTTGTAGATTCTGGATATTAGCACTTTGTCAGATGGATAGACTGCAAAAATTTTCTCCCATTCTGTAGGTTGCCTGTTCACTCTGATGACAGTTTCTTTTGCTGTGCAGAAGCTCTTTAGTTTAATTAGATCCCATTTGTCAATTTTGGCTTTTGCTGCCGTTGCTTTTGGTGTTTTAGTCATGAAGTCTTTGCCCATGCCTATGTCCTGAATGGTATTGCCTAGGTTTTCTTCTAGGGTTTTTATGGTTTTAGGTCTTATGTTTAAGTTTTTAATCCATCTTAGTTAAGTTTTGTATAAGGTGTAAGGAAGGGGTCCAGATTCCGTTTTCTGCATATGGCTAGTCACTTTTCCCACCACCACTTATTAAATAGGGAATCTTTCCCCATTTCTTGTTTTTGTCAGGTTTGTCAAAGATCAGATGGTTGTAGATGTGCGGTGTTATATCTGAGGCCTCTGTTCTGTTCCATTGGTCTATATATGTGTTTTGGTACCAGTACCATGCTGCTTTGGTTATTGTAGCCTTGTAGTATAGTTTGAAGTCAGGTAGCGTGATGTCTCCAGCTTGGGTTTTTTGTTTGTTTGTTTTTGTTTTTGTTTTTGCTTCAGATTCTCTTGGCTATACAAGCTCTTTATTGGTTCCATATGAAATTTAAATTAGTTTTTTTTTTTTAATTCTGTGAAGAAAGGCAATGGTAGCTTGATGGGAATAGCATTGAATCTATAAATTACTTTGGGCAGTATGGCCATTTTCATGATATTGATTCTTCCTATCCATGAGCATGGAATGTTTTTCCATTTGTTGTGTCCTCTCTTATTTCCTTGAGCAGTAGTTTGTAGTTCTCCTCGAAGAAGTCCTTCACGTCCCTTGTAAGTTGTATTCCTAGGTATTTTATTCTCTTTGTAGCAATTGTGAACAGGAGTTCACTCATGATTTGACTGTCTATTATTGGTGTATAGAAATGCTTTTTGCACATTGATTTTGTGTCCTGAGACTTTGCTGAAGTTGCTTATCAGCTTAAGGAGTTTTTGGGAAAGAATGGTAGATCTCATGTAAATTTAAATTTTATATAATCCATGTTTTTAAAATTACATGTAACATGTATCACAAAGAGTTAATGTCTTTAATATATAAATAATTTTTCCAAACAATAAGAAAAAGTCATTACCTTCATAAAAAAATTAAAAACTGTCATGAACAAACAATTAGCAAAATAAGGAAACGGTCAATGGCCATAAGGAAAGATATCTTTCAGAAAGGAAATTTGGTAAGATCTATGAAAATGGGGAATGTGCATACCTTTTACACACCATTTTCATTTTAAAGATTAACCTTAAAGATATAATCTCAGAAGTGGAAGAAGCTATATGCCCAGAAATGTTTGTTTCTGAAGTACTTAGATTAGTAAAAATTTTGAAATATCTTAAATGTCTATCAATAGGAAAATTATATAAATTCTGATAATATATAAAATTTATTATTATTATTATGTACCCATCACAGTTGTAACTTTACATATAATGAAATTATTTGCTTCCCTATATCTCTCTGTCCATAGATGATGGAGTTCTTGAGATTGAGAATGTCCATGTTTGTCTCTAGCAACTAGCTCATTTCCTAGTAGGCACTCAATACATACTTATTGAACAAACAAATGAACTGAGGTCTCTCTTTATCTTAATAGGCTGGAAGTGATGGAGAGAGTATTGGAAACTGTCCCTTTTGCCAACGCCTTTTCATGATCCTCTGGCTTAAAGGAGTTAAATTTAATGTGACAACGGTTGACATGACCAGGTAAGAGAAATCAGGACATGTTAAATTCTAGGAATTGAGATTGGTACATACCAATAAAATATTGGTGTTTATTTAATGTGTACTTTATCTAGAGACTTAACTCTGCTTATTTTTAATAATCATAGAAAGCCTGAAGAACTGAAGGACTTAGCCCCAGGTACTAATCCTCCATTCCTGGTGTATAACAAGGAGTTGAAAACAGACTTCATTAAAATTGAGGAGTTTCTAGAACAGACCCTGGCTCCTCCAAGGTACAGCACTTACAGGATACTATTTTGCTGAAGATAATCTATTTTACTGGCTTGTTTATTGCAGATTGAGTATTCTTACCAATTTAAGTACTTTTGGATTTCTGGGCCTACATGTCAAATGACACACATGCATAAACATCCCCCTCCAACTTCAAATACAAAAGGATGATATGTATAATATTTCAAATAATGTTTAAAAGCTGCATAACATACATAACACAAGAAGGTAAGTTCTCGGTGGTCTAGAAATAGAGTAGGAACATATAGTGAGATGGGAGTGAGGGAGTGGGGTACTAACACTATGTTATGCATAAAGATTGGTTATGACTGGTCCTTAACACCACTGATGAAATGAAAGAACATACCCAACACAAGGGTTAGTGGCCAGGAAATAGACTTCAAGCAGTTAACCAGAGGCCAGAACTGTACTGCCTACACTTGAATGACAACCGCACATCTCTGTCTACCCAGGATAGGTCTAGAAACAAGAAGCATGCTGTATTAATTTTCTATTGCTGTGTAACAAATTACCACAAACTTAGTATCTTAAAATAACACCTATTTATTATCTCACGGCTTCCATTGGTCAGTTGTCTGGGTATGACCTGCTGAGGTCCTCTGCTCAGGGTATCAAAAAGCTGCATTCAAAGTGTTGGTCAGGAACACAGTTATCATTTGGGGCCCAGGTGACTCTTCCATCTTCATTCAAGTTTTTGGCTGAATTCAGTTCCTTGAAGCTATATGACTGAGGTCTTAGGTTATTGGGTAGCTGTTTGTTGGGGTTGGCATTCAGTTACTAGAGGCTACCCCTCTGTATAGGCATTTCACAACATAGTTGATTGTTCTCTTCCTCTAAAACCCACAGGAGAATGTCTCTCTGATGGTTCACCTTCTTTTAAAATGTTTTTATCAACACAAATTATGGGATACATATGGAATTCTATTATGTATATGTAATGCATAGTGATAAAGTCAGGGTATCTATGGTTTCCATAACCCAAGTACAATACATTTTTGTAACTATAGTCACCCTACTCTTCTATCAAACATTGAATTTATTCCTTCTATCTTATTTATGTGTGTACTTTTTAACACACTTCTCTTCATCTTCCCTTCTCCTCCCAATCACCTTCCCCAGTCTCTGTTATCTATCTCTCCATTCTGTATCTTCATGTGACCAACTTTTTGAAGTCTGACATATAGGTGAGAACATGCTATTTTTGTCTTTTTGTGCCTGGCTTATTTCAGTTGACATAACAATTCCAGTTCCGTCCATGTTGTTCCAAATGACAAGATTTCATTCTCTTTTATGGCTGAATGCTATTTCATTGTGTATGTGTACCACACTTTCTTTATCCATTTATCTGTTGATGGACACTTAGGTCGATTCCATACCTTGTCTATTATGAATAATGCAACAATAAACATGAGCGTGCAGCTATCCCTTTGACATACTGATTTCTCATGCTTTGGGTAAATGCTAATTAGTGAGATTTTTGGATCTTAGGGTAGTGCTACTTTTGGTTTTTTCAGAAATCTCCATGTTGTTTTCCATAGTGGCTATATTTATATTCCCAAAAACAGTGTATAAGAGTTCCTTTTTCTCCACATCCTTGCCAACGTCTGTTAATTTTTCGTCTTTTTAATAATAGCGATTCTGACTGAGGTGAGATGATATCTCATTTTGGTTTTCGTTTGCATTTCTCTGTTGATTAGTAAAGTTGAGCATTTCTTTATGTACATTTTGGCCATGCCCTTTGCCCATATTTTATGAGTTTTTTTATTGTTGAGTTGTTTGATTTCCTTGTATATTCTGGATATTAATCCCCTGTTGAATAGTTTGCAAACATTTCCTCTCATTCAAAAGGTTGTCTCTTCACTCATTTCTTTTGCTGTGCAGAAGCTTTTTAGTTTAATTGAGTCCTATTTGTCTATTTTTGTTTCTATTGCCTGTGCTTTTGACATCTCAATCATAAATTATTTGTCTAGACCAATGTCCAGAAGAGTTTTCCCTAGGTTTTCTCTTTTTATTTTTATAGTTTTGAGTATTATGTTTAAGTCTTCAGTCCATTTTGAGTTGAGTTTTGTATATAGTGAGAGATAAGGATCAAGTTTCATTCTTCTGCATATGGCTATCCAATTTTCCCAGTACCATTTATTGAAAAAGGTGTCCGTTCCCCAATGTTCTTGTGAAATTTGTCAAAAATAAGTTGGCAGTAAATATGTGAATTTATTGTTAGGTTCTCTATTCTGACCATTGGTCTATGTGTCTGTTTTTATACCAATAACATGCTATTTTGGTTACTATAGCCTGGTAATATATTTCAAAGTCAGGTACTGTGATGCCTCCAGCTTTGTTCTTTTGGCTTAGAATTGCTTTGGCTATATGGAATCTTTTTTGGTTACATGTGAATTTTAGTATTCTTTTTTTCTAATTCTGTGAAAAATGACATTGGTATTTTGACAGGGATTGCATTGAATCTGCAGGTTACTTTGGGAAAATTACAATGTTAACAATATTAATTTTTCTGAACCATGAGCATGAGATGTTTTTCCATATATTTTTTCATTTTTAATTTCTTTCATTAGCATTTTGTAGTTTTCATTGTAAAGATCTTCCACCTCCTTGATTAAAATTATTCCTAGATATTTTAATTTTTAGCTATTGTAAATGGAATTGCCGTCTTCATTTATTTTGTGGGTAGATCATTATTGGTGTATAGATGCTACATATTTTTTAGTGTTGATGTTTTTAACCTGGAACTTTACTGAATTTACTTATCAAATGTAAGAATTTTTTGATGGAGTTTTTAGGTTTTACTAGATACAAAATAATGGCACCAGTGAAAAGAAACAGTTTTACTTCCTTTTTTCCAATTTGGATGCCTTTTATTTCTTTCTCTTGGCTGATTGCAATACCTAGGACTTCCAATACTATGTTGAATAGGAGTGGTGAAAGTGGGCATCCTTGTTTTTTTCCATTTCTTGGAGGAAATGCTTTCAACTTTTCCCTATTCAGCATGATATCAGCTGTGGATTTATCATATATAGCCTTTATTATTTTGACATATTTTCCTTCTATGCCCCATTTGTTGAGCGGTTTTATTATGAAGGGGTGTTGAATTTGATCAAATGCTTTTTCTGTATCTATTGAGACGATGATATGTCTTTTGCCCTTTATTCTATTGATGTCATATATTGAGGTTATTGATTTGCACATGTTGAACCATTCTTGTATCACTGGTATAAATCCCACTTGATCATGGTGTATTATCTTTCTGATATGCTATTGGATTCAGTTTGCTAGTATTTTGTCAAGAGTTTTTGTATCTATGTTCATCAGAAATATTGGCCTGTAGTTTTCTTCTCTGTGTGTGTTCTTGTCTGGTTTTTGTATCAGGGTGGTGTTGGCCTCATAGAATGAGTTAAGGAGAGTTCTCTCCTCTTCCATTTTTTAGAATAGTTTCAGGAGAATTGGTATTAGTTCTTCTGGTAGAATTTGTCAGTGAATTCATCCAGTCCTGTGCTTTTCTTCATTGGGAGACTTTATTACTGACTCAATCTTGCTACTCATTATTGGTCTGTTCATGTTTTCCATTTCTTCCCAATTCAGTCTCAATACATTGTATGTTTCCTGGAATTTATCCATTTCCTCTAGGTTTATCAGTTTGTCAGCATACAGTTGTTCATAATGGCCTCTGGTGATCTTTTGTGTTTCTTACATGTATGACTTAATGTGTCATTTTTCATTTCTAATTTGTTTGTTTGGATCTTCTACTTTTTTGGTTAGTCTAGCTGGCAGTTTATCAATTTAACAAAAACCATCTTTTTGATTCATGATGCTTTGTAGTTTTTAGTCTGTATTTCATTTAGTTCTGTTCTTTATTACTTCTTTTTTCTGCTAATTTGGTGTTTGGTTTGTTCTTGCTTTTCTAGCAGCTTCACATATATTATTAGATTAATTTGTCATTTCCTACTTTTTTGATGTAGGCATTTATTGCTATAAACTTCCCTCTTAGTGCTGCTTTTGCTGTATCCCACAGGTTTACGTATGTTGTGTTTCAATTTTCGTTTGTTTCAAGAATTTTTTTTCTTCTTAAATTCTTTATTGGTCACTGGTTGTTCAGGAGCATGTTGGTTAATTTTTATGTATTTATGCAGTTTCTAAAGTTCCTCTTGGTGTTTGTTTATAGTTGATTTCATTGTGGCCCGAGAATATCCTTGCTATGATTTTGATTTTGTTAAATTTATTGAGACATTTTGTGGCCTAACATGTGGTCCATCCTGGAGAATATTCCATGTGCTGATGAATGTATATTCTGTAGTTGTTGGATAGAGTGTTCTGTAAATGTCTGTTTCATTCATTTGGTCTAAAGTCCAGTTTAAGTCTAATGTTTATTAGCTGATTTTCTGTCTAGATTATCTATCTAATGGTGACAGTGGGATGTTAAAGTTTCTGCCTATTATTGCAGTGCAGTCTGTCTCTACCTTTAGATCTAGTAATGCTTGCTTTATGAATCTGGATGCTCCAGTATTGGGTGCATATATATTTAGAATTGTTATATCTTTTCTGCTGGGTTGATCTCTTTGTCATTATATAATGATAGTCTTAGTCCTTTTTTCCACTTTTTTTGATTTAATGTCTGTTTTATCTTATATGATTATAGCTGATCCTGCTCACTTTTGGTTTCCATTTGTGTGAAATATCTTTATCAACCCCTTTCAGTCTGTATGTGTCTTTACTAGTGAGGTGAGTCTCTTGTAAGTAATATGCAGTTGGATTATGTTTTTTAAGTTTAGTCATCCAGTGTATGTCTTTTAAGTGGAATATTTAATCTGTTTATGTTTATATGTGAAGACTTGTTTCTGTCATTTTGTCATTTTTTTCTGATTGCTTTGTATATTCTTTGTTTTTTTCTTTCTCTCTTGTCATTTATCATTACAATTTGGTGGTTTTGTGTAGTGGTAACATTTGAGTCCTTTATTTTCTTTATATCCAGGCAAGAAGGATGACCACTGTTCTCACATTGGGAGCAGTGTGTAAGTGATTCAGCCTTTCCTTTCTTGTTGGACTCCTTACCCTTCAGAGAAATTCTACATATAGCATTTGGAATGACCTTTGGCTTGTACCCAGGAACTGACTTGGGCGGTACAGAACGTTTGGGACCATCTTTTCTTGGAGTGGCAGCTGTGTCTTTTGATTTCTGCCTTCCCTGGAAAGAGTCCTCCTGGCTGTCAGGAGAGCTTTCCCCTTCAGATTCATTGCCAGAGGAACTGTCCGAAGTGCCTTTATTTTTCTGTTTCTCGTCACCTCAACCATCTTCGCCATCATCTGAATCACCGTCACTGTCTAGAGCAGGGAGCTTGGGATCCAGAGTGGGCTCCTACAGGGCTGTGTTTAATGGCAGATACCGCAGCTCATCTGGTGAATACCTTTTATAATATTCCTGGAACTGCCCGGGGATGAGAGCCGCTGGGTAAGAACTGACGTTTGTTCGCCCTGTTGGCAAAATTTCCTATTTCCCTTGAGGCACCTGGATAACGTGTATGCAAGTCAAAATAAGCTCTTCTTTCTTCCATGCGTTCCTGGTTTAAGTTGCTGCGCTTTCTTTTTTTTTTTAATATTAGGCAGCTTTCTTTCTTATTTATTTATTTATTTATTGAGATAGAGTCTGGCTCTGTGGCCCAGGCTGGAGTGAGTGACGCCATCCCGGCTCACTGCAAGCTCCACCCCCCGGGTTCCGCCATTCTCCTGCCTCAGCTTCCCGCGTAGCTGGGACTACAGGCGCTGCCACCACGCCCGGCTAATTTTTGTATTTTTAGTAGAGACGGGGTTTCACCGTGTTAGCCAGCATTCCCCTTTAAAAGAGGCACAAGACAAGGATGCCCTTCTTACCACTCTTATTTAAAACAGTATTGGAAGTTCTAGCCAGAGCAATGAGGCAAGAGAAAGAAAGAAAGGGCATCCAAATACGAATATAGTAAGTCAAACCATCCCTGTTTGCAGACGACATGATTCTATATCTAGAAAACCGCATACTCGGCTGCACTCAGCATCGGAGCCAGGAGATAGTGGCCGCCGCCATGTCCCACCAGACCCGCATCCAAGCAAGTGAAGATGTTAAAGAGATCTTGCCAGAGCCAGAAATGGAAAGTACAGACTTCTGAAAATATCTATTGAAAATGAGTAACTTGTGATTGGGTCATATAGTCAGCCCTCAGATTCCTGGGATAAGGATTATGATTCCTTTGTTTTACCCCTGTTGGAGGACAAACAACCGTGCTATATATTATTCAGGTAAGATTATCAGAATGCCCAGGGACATGAATGAATATTCATTGCATGGTTTCCAGATCATTCTCATGTTCGTCAAAAAAGGTTGTATGCAGCAACAAGAGCAACTTTAACAGCCTTAGTAAATTATCTAAGACTCTGTGAAGCCAAACATTTATGTTCAGATTGAAATTTAAATTAATATCATCCAAAAGGAAACAAAAAATGTTGAGTTTTTAAAATCAGGATTGACTTTTTTCTCCAAAACCATACTTTTATAGGCAAATTGTGTTCTTTGTCACTTCTGAATAAATATTCAGATTTACAATTAAAGTCCTAGTGCTTAACAGGCTAACACAGATAAATACCTTAATAATCTTCTTTCAATTAATATTGTATTTCAAACCACATTTAACTGTCTTCTAATGCTTTGCATTTTCAGTTACAACCTAGAGAGATTTTGATCCTCATATTTCTTTGATACTTGAAATAGAGGAAGCTAGAACACTTAGTGTTTAGTCTGTTAAACCTGCTATAAGAATCATAACTTTGAGGCATTTTCTAAATGAACTGTGGAGATCCAGGATTTGTAATTTATTGATCTAAACTTTATGCTGTACTGTAAATCAGTTATCAGAAATGCATATTTCAAAGGGTGAAGCACACATTTTTTTTTTTTTTTTTTTTTTTGAGATGGAGTTTTGCTCTTGTTGCCAAAGCTGGAGAGCAATGGCGCAATCTCAGCTCACTGCAACCTCTGCCTCCTGGGTTCAAGTGATTCTCATGCCTCAGCCTCCCAAGTAGCTGGTATTTACAGGCATGCACTACCATGCCCGGCTAATTTTGTATTTTTAGTAGAGATGGGGTTTCTCCACGTTGGTCGGGCTGGTCTCGAACTCCCGACCTCAGGTGATCCCCCTGCCTCCACCTCCCAAAGTGCTGGGATTACAGGCATGAGCCACTGCGCCTGGCCAAAGCACTCATTTCTAAACCTTATTATCTAAGGTAATATATGTACCCTTCAGAAATTTGTGTTCAAGTAAGTAAAGCATATTAGAATAATTATGGGTTAACAGAGTTTTTATATAGAATTTAGAGTATTTTTGTGAGGTTTTGTTTGTTTACAAATAATCAGACTATAGTATTTAAACAGGCAAAATAATTGACAATAATGTTGCACTTGTTTATTAAAGATATAAGTTGTCCCATGGATGCACACATAGACAGACACACATACACCCAAATTATTGCATTAAGAATCCTGGAGCTGTGTTGCAGACCATAGCTGAAGCAGTTATTTTCAGTCAGAAAGACTACCTGTCATGAAGGTATAAAATAATTTAGAAGTGAATGTTTTTCCGTACCATCTAGACAGTGAATAACATATTCCCAATAGATTTATATAGCAGTGAAGAATTACGTGCCTTCTGGTGGACATTTTATAAGTGCATTTTATATCACAATAAAAATTTTTTCTCAAAGAAAACCCCATACTCTCAACCCAACAGGCCTTCAGCTGATAAACAACTTTGGTAGTTTCAGGATGCAAAATCAATGTACAAAAATCACTAGCATTTCTATACATCAACAACAGCCAAGCTGAGAGCCCAATTGGGAAGGCAATCCCATTCACAATTGCCACACAAAAAAATTAAAAACCTGGGACTACAGCTAACCCAGGAGGTGAAGGATATCTACAATGAGAATTACAAAACACTGCTCAAAGAAATAAAAGAAGACACAAACAAATGGAAAAATGTCCCATGCTCATGAATAGGAAGAATCAATATCAACAAAATGACCACACTGCTGAAAGCAATCTAAAGATTTAATGTTATTTCTAAAAACTAACAATGACCTTCTTCACAGAACTAGAAAAAAACTATTTTAAAATTCATATGAAACCAAAAAATAGCCCGAATAGCCAAGACAATTCTAAGCAGAAAGAACAAAGCTAGAGGTATCACATCAGCCAACTTTTAACTATACTGCAGGGCTACCTTAAGCAAAACACAGAATGGTACTGATACAACACCTGTAATCCCTGCAATTTTGGAGGCCGAGGCAGGTGGATCACCTGAGGTCAGCCATTCCAGATCAGCCTGGCCAACATGGTGAAACCCCATCTCTACTAAAAATACAAAAGTTGACCAGGCTTGGTGGCACATGCCTGTAATCCCACCTACTTGGGAGACTAAGGCAGGAGAATTGCTTGAACCTGAGAGATGGAGGTTGCAGCGAGCCAAGATCATGTCATTGCACTCCAGCCTGGGCAACAGAGTGAAACTCCATCTCAAAAAAAAGAAAAGAAAAGAAGAAAACAGGCACATAGACCAATGGGACATAATAGAGAGCCCAGTAATAAGGCCGCACACCTACAATCGTGTGATTTTTGACAAAGTTGACAAAAACAAGCAATGGGGAAAGCACTCCCTAGTCAATAAATGATGCTGGGCTGGCTAGCCCTATGCAGACAATTGAAGCTGGACCTATTCCTTACACCATATACAAAAATCAAGATGGATTAAAGACTTAAGTGTAAAACCCAAAACTACAAAAACCTAGAAGACAACCTAGGCAATGCCATCCTGGACATAGGAACAGGCAAAGATTTCATGACAAAGATTGCCCAACAAAAGCAATTGCCCAACAAAAGCAAAAATTGACAAACGGATTTTAATTAAACAAAAGAGCTTCTACACAGCAAAAGAAACAATCAACAGAGTAAACAGACAACCTACAGAATGGAAGAAGATTTTTACAAACTATGCATCTAACAAAAGTCTAATACCAGCATCTATATGGAGCTTAAACAAACTTACAAGAAAAAAATCGCATTCAAAAGTGGGCAAAGGACATAAACAGATGAACAGATACACATGGGGCAAACAAGCATATGAAAAAAAAGCTCATTACTGATCACTGGAGAAATGCAAATCAAAACCACAATGAGATACCATCTCACGTGAGTCAGAATGGCTAAAAATAAAAAGTCAAAAAATAACAGATGCTGGCAAGGTTGTGGAGAAAAGCAAACACTTTTACACTGTTGGTGGGAGTGTAAACTAGTTCAACCATTGTTGAAGATAGTGTAGTGATTCTTCATAGAGCTAACAGCAGAACTACCATTTAACCCAGCAATCTCATTACTGGATATATGCCCAGAGGAATATAAATCATTCTACCATAAAGACGCATGCATGAGAATGTTCATTGCAGCACTATTCACAATAACAAAAACATGGAATCAACCTAAATGCCCATCAATGACAGACTGAATAAAGAAAAGGTGGTACATATGTACCATGGAATAGTATGCAGCCATAAAAAAGAATGAGATCGTGTCTTTTGCAGGAACATGGATGGAGCTACAGGCTATTATTCTTAGCAAACTAACACAGGAACAGAAATCCAAATACTGCATGTTTGCACATATAAGCGGGAGCTAAATGATGAGAACTCATGAACACAAAGAAGGGAACAATACACACTGGGGTCTACTTGAGGGTGGAAGGTTGGAGGAGGGAAAGGAGCAGAAAAGATAACAATTGGGTACTGAACTTAGTACCTTGGTGATGAAATAATCTGTACAACAAATTCCCATGACATGAGTTCACCTATGTAACAAACCTTCACATGTATCCAAAACCTAAAATAAATTTTTTTAATGAAATAAATATGGTTTTTGAGGGGCCTCCTCTTTCGGCTTTGGAGCCCGCCTCCCTCTGTCTCTGTATGGGGGGGAGCTTCTTCCTTCTGTCTTCTCCCTTCCTTCTTGCCTATTAAATTCTCAGCTCCTTAAAACCAAAAAACAAAAAACAAAAAACAAAGAAGAAAAGAGAGAAAGAAATAGGGTTTTTATTTTTCTCACATAAGAAACTCAGAATGAACCTGGGATGATAGCTCCGTAATTTCATTAGGGATTTCAACTCCTAATCTTTCTTCTCTGCCATCCTTCAAGTGAGGCTTCCAGTCTCAAAGTTAACTCATGGTGACAATATGTCTGCTGGAACTCCAGGTAACAGATCTAATATACAAGCTAGCTCTAAGGATTTTTCACAGAAGCCACACCCAAAAATTTCCATTTACATCTCATTGTCCAGAGGTAATTCATGTGGTCATATCTAAGGAGTGGTATATAAATGTGTTATCTGCCATAGTTTGCCCCTCTGACCACCCAAATAAATGTATGTATCCTTCTTCTCATATATGGAACACACAGTTACTACAGTCAGCTCAAAGTCCAGGACCTTTGGATGATGTGCGATATCTCCATTAGGTACTAATGGTCAAGCAGTCAAATATATTAAAAATTATCTCCACCCACTCTTTGACACACCCATTTTTAAAAGTGAAGATTCGATAACACACAACAACCACTGGTTCATAATACTTCATAATAGTTACCACGACTTGAAAAAGGACTAAAATATTGTTTCTAAGTTTTATTGTTACAAACACTGCTAAAAGGAATTGTCTATTTATAAGGCCCTCCACAGCGGTTGGTCTTCCATATTGCTGGATATGGGAACCCTTCCATATGAACTTTGTTTTATCTACTTTTTAAAAACCTTGTAAACACCCACATTAATGGAAATGGTGGAGTAGGGAACTCCAGAACTCCATTCTTTCATAAAAGCAATGAATAGGCTGGCAAAAACTGTCAGAAACAACTTTTTCAGCACTCTGGAATCTAAGCAAAAATTACAGCAGCCAGGAGAACACTTAATGAATAAAAATCTAAATTTCAGTGAGAGTTCTGTGGCATTTTTTGTTACCTTGATACCATCCTCCAACCCTCAGTCCATCAATAGCCTTAAAAATGGCAGCTTATATTGCAGGTGCAGGTTACTGGTACCAGAGGAAGTGATATTGACCTTACTTTCAATGAACTGTGATTGTGTGGTTTGACCTATCTGGTGGTTCCCTGAAGGATTACCTCAATGGTTTACCTTTTTGTCACCTGCACTAGAGCTTCCCCAGGGCTGAGTCACCTTCCCTGGTGGTGTTTGTGGAAAGCATTTTAAAGCAAATCTATCAGTCACAACTACACAGGACAAGGAATAACATTTGGGAAAAGCAATAGACAAATTGAAAAATCCCAGGAAGGGCCAGGCACAGTGGTTCATGCCTGTAATCCTAGCACGTTGGGAGGCCGAGGCAGGCAGGTCACCTGAGGTCAGGAGTTCACGACCTGCCTGACCAACATAGAGAAATCCTGTCTCTACAAAAAACACAAAATTAGCTGGGCATGGTGGTGCATGCCTGTAATCCCAGCTACTTGGGAGGCTGAGGCAGGAGAATCACTTGAACCCAGGAGGCCGAGGTTGTGGTGAGCCGAGATCGTGCCATTGCACTCCAGCCTGGGCATGGACAACAAGAGCAAAACTCCATCTCGATTAAAAAAAAAAAAAAATCCCAGGAAGAAAGAGGCTGGGATGCTTGGGGGATGCTTAGGGAAATAATGGCTTCAAAACGTTTTATGTATTCTGAGGACTATAGAAGACTATGCATGGACCCATTTCTAGATGTGTGCCCACAAAAGAACTGAGAAGATTCTAGGCTCTTGATTCTGGCTAAACTTCAGGCACCACACAAGCAGAAAATGAAGGCTAAGGCAGAACATAGCTAAGCAATGAAGGAGAGCCCCAACACAGAACCAACCCTCAAAAACTAAGAAAGCTTTTTCTTTTCATAGTTTGTTTCTTTGTTTTGCTTCCAGGAGTTTAATAAAATCTCTGTAAAATCGATAGCTGACTAAAGCTGATGGAATAAAGATTTCAGAGGCCACGCATACCAAAAAAAATATAGGCTTTACAAAATTAGTTAAGAAAATGCACTAAACCAACAACAACCACAATAAGCAGCAACAAGACCAGGGGAGTGGGAGAATCAATCAGATTTCCAGAGTTTCTACATTATAACATTCAAAACATCTGGTTTTCAAGAAAAAAACTGAGGCATGTGAGGAAACAAGAAAGTGTGGCCCATTCTCAAGGGGAAAAATAAATTAATAGAAATTGTCTTGAGGAGACACGGACATGTGAATTAATAGACAACGACTTTAAATCAACTGTCCTGACTATGTTTTGAAAGCTACAGAAAGCCAAAAAAAAAAAAAAGTCTCAACACATAAAGAATATCAATAAAAATACAGAAATTATAAAAATAAGCCAAATAGAAATTCTGAAGCTGAAAAGTATAATAATGTTCAAAAAGTTCACTAGAAGTTTTCTTTTTTTAAATTTTATTTTAAGTTCAGGGGTATTTGTACAGGTTTGTTACATAGGTAAACTTGTATCTTAAGGGTTTGTTGCACAGATTATTTCATCACTTTGGTATTAAGCCTAGTACTCATTAGTTATTTTTCCTAATTCTCTCCCTTCTCCCACTCTCCACCCTCTGCTAGGCCCCAGTATGTGTAGTTCCCCTCTATGTGTCTGTGTTTTATCATCATTTAGCTCCCATTTATAAGAGAGAATATGCATTATTATTTGGATTTATCTTTCTGCAATAGTTTGCTAAGAATAACAGCTTCCAGCTCCATCCATGTCCCTGCAAAGGACATGATCTTGTTCTGTTTTATGGCTGCATAGTATTTCCTAGTGTATATGTACCACCTTTTATTTTATCCAGTCTATCATTGTTGAGCATTTAGGCTGATTCCATGTCTTTGCTATTGTGAACAGTGCTACAGTGAACATACATGTGCCTCTGTCATTATAATAGAATGATTTATATTCCTTTGAGTATATACCCAGTTATGGGATTGCTGGGTCAAACTGTATTTGTTTTTAGATCTTTGATGAATCATCATACTGTCTTCCACAATGGTTGAACTAATTTACACTCCCACCAACAGTGTATAAGTGTTTGCTTTTCTCCACAACATTGCAAGCATCTGTTATTTCTTGACTTTTTAGTAATAGCCATTCTAACTGGTGTGAGATGGCATCTCATTGTGGTTTTGATTTGCATTTCTCCAATGATCAGTAATGCACTTTTTTCATATGCTTAGTTGTCGCATGTATATCTTCTTTTGAAAAGTGTCTGTGCATATCCTTTGCCCACTTTTTAATGTGATTTTTTTCTTGTAAATTTGTTTAAGTTCCTTATAGATGCTGGATGTTAGACCTTTGTCAGATGTGTAGTTTGGAAAAATTTTCTCCCATTCTGTAGGTTGTTTGTTTACTCTGTTGACAGTTTCTTTTGCTGTGTAGAAGCTCTTTAGTTTAATTAAATTCCATCTGTCAATTTTTGCTTTTGTTGCAATTGCTTTTGGCATCATGAAATCTTTGCCTATTCCTATGTCCTGAATGATATTGCCTATGTTGTCTTCTAGGGTTTTCATAGTTTTGGGTTGTACACTTAAGTTTTTAATGCATCTTGTGTTAATTTTTGTATATGATGTGAGGAAGGGGTCCAGTTTCAATCATCTGCATATGGCTAGCCAGTTATCCCAGCACCATTTATCGAACAGGGAATCCTTTCCCCATTGCTTGTTGGTTGCTGTCAGGTTTGTCAAAGATAAGATAGTTTTATGCATGTGGTGTTATTTCTGGGTTCTCTTCTGTTTCATTGGTCTCTGTGCCTGTTTTTGTACCAGTACCATGCTATTTTGGTTACTATAACCCTGTAGTATAGTTTGAAGTCAGGTAGTGTGATGTCTCCAGCTTTGTCCTTTTTGCTTACAATTGCTTTGGCTATTTGGGCTCTTTTTTGGTTCCATATGAATTTTAAAATAGTTTTTTCTAGTTCTGTGAAGAATCTCAATGGGAGCTTAATAGGAATAGTATTGGATCTATAAATTGCTTTGGGCAGTATGGCCATTTTAACAACATTGATTCTTCTTATCCATGAGTATGGAATGTTTTTCCATTTGTTTGTGCCAAGTAGACTTTATCCCTGGAATGCAAGGTTGATTCAACATACAAAAATCAACATATGTGATTCGCCACATAAACAGAACTAAAGACAAAAACCTCATGACTACCTCAATACATGCAGAAAAGGCTTTTGTTAAAGTTCAACATCCATTCATTTCAAAAAAAAACTCTCAATAAACTAGGTATTGAAGAAACATACCTCAAAATAATAAGAGCCATATATGAAAATCCTACACCCAACATTGTACTGAATGGGCAAAAGCTGGAAGCATTCCCCTTAAAGAGGAGCACAAGACAAGTATGCCCTTTCCCACTACTCCTATTCAACATAGTATTGGAAGGCCTGCCCAGGGCAATCAGGCAAAAGAAAGAAATAAAGAGCATTCAAATAGGAAGAGAGGAAATGAAAGTATCCCTGTTTGCAGGTCACATGATCCTATATCTAGAAAACCCCACGGTCTCAGCCCAAAAGCTTATTAAGCTGATAAACATCTTCACTAAAGTCTTGGGTTACAAAATCAATATGCAAAAATCACAAGCATTCCCATAAACCAAAAACAGTCAAGCCGAGAGCCAAATCAGGAAAAAAAAAAAAAAACCATTCACAATTGCCACAAAAAGAATAAAATACCCAGGAATACAACTAACTAGGAGATGAAAGATCTCTACAAGGAGAACTGCAAACCACTGCTCAAAGAAATCAGAGATTACTAGAGGTTTTCTACAACAAACTTGAACACAGAAAAAACAATCAGCAAAATGGAACATAGGTCAGTTGAAATTATTTAGTCTGCAGAAAGAGAAGATAAAGAATAGAACTTGAAACCTGTGGAGCACCACCAAATTTACCAAGTTGTACATAATGAGAGTCCCAGAGGGAAGGGATGAGGAGAAAGAGGTAGAAAGAATATTTGAAAAAAAATTATGGCTGACAATTTGATGAAGGAACTTGCTCTACACATCCAAGAAACTCAATGAACTCCAAGTAGAATAAACTCAAAGTGATCCACAACAAGATGCACTATAATCAAATTATATAAAGCCAAAGCCAAAGAAAGGATTTTAAAAGCATTAAGGAAGAGGCAATTCATCACATAGAAGGGATCTTCAATAAGATTAACAGAAGATTTCTCATCAGAAACCATGGTGGCCAGAAGAAGAGAGAAGACATATTTAAAGTGCTAAAAGAAAAAAAAATCTGTCAACCAATAATTCTCAATTTGGCAAAAATGATCCTCCAAAAATAAAGGAGAAATTAAGACACTCTACATGAACAAAAATTGAGGAAATTTATTGCTAGTAGACCTGCCCTACAAGATGCTATAGGGAGTCCTCCAGACAGAAATGAGAGGACACCAGACAGAAACATGAAGCCATATGAAGAAATACATAATACCAGTAAAAGACAAAAAGTACATGATTATCTCAATTGATGCATAAAAAAGCATTTGACAAACTCTAACACCGTTTCATGATAAAAACACTTAACAAACTAGGAATAGAAAATAGCTTCTACAATCTGATAAAGGCCATATATGAAGAGCCTGCATTGCCAAGACAATCCTAAGTCAAAAGAACAAAGCTGGAAACATCATGCTACCTGACTTCAAACTATACTACAAGGCTACAGTAACCAAAACAGCATGGTACTGGTACCAAAACAGAGATATAGACCAATGGAACAGAACAGAGCCCTCAGAAATAATACCACACATCTACAACCATCTGATCTTTGACAAACCTGACAAAAACAAGAAATGTTTCCCTATTTGATAAATGGTGCTAGGAAAACTGGATAGCCATATGTAGAAAGCTGAAACTGGATCCCTTCCTTACACCTAATTAATTAATTAATTAATACAAAAATTAATTCAAGATGATTAAAGACTTAAATGTTAGACCTAAAACCATAAAAACCCTAGAAGAAAACCTAGACAATACCATTCAGAACATAGGCATGGGCAAGAACTTCATGACTAAAACACCAAAAGCAATGTCAACAAAAGCCAAAATTGACAAATGGGATCTAATTAAACTCAAGAGCTTCTGCACAGCAAAAGAAACTACCATCAGAGTGAAGAGGCAACCTACAGAATCGGAGAAAATTTTTACAATCTACCCATCTGACAAAGGGCTAATATCCAGAATCTATAAAGAACTCGAACAAATTTACAAGAAAAAATCAAACAACCCCATCAAAGAGTGGGCAAAGGATATGAACAGACACTTCTCAAAAGAAGACATTTATGCAGCCAACAGACACATGAAAAAATGCTCATCATCACTGGTCATCAGAAAAATGCAAATCAAAACCACAATGAGATACCATCTCACACCAGTTAGAATGACAATCATTAAAAAGTCAGGAAACAACAGGTGCTGGAGAGGATGTGGAGAAATAGGAACACTTTTACACTGTTGGTGGGACTGTAAACTAGTTCAACCATTGTGGAAGACAGTGTGGTGATTCTCAAGGATCTAGAACTAGAAATACCATTTGACCCAGCCATCCCATTACTGGGTATATACCCAAAGGATTATAAATCATGCTGCTATAAAGACACATGCACACGTATGTTTATGGTGGCACTATTCACAGTAGCAAAGACTTGGAACCAACCCAAATGTCCATCAATGATAGACTGCATTAAGAAAATGTGGCACATATACACCATGGAATACTATGCAGCCATAAAAAAGGATGAGTTCATGTCCTTTGTAGGGACATGGATGCAGCTGGAAGCCATCATTCTCAGCAAACTATCACAACGACAAAAAACCAAACACTGCATGTTCTCACTCATAGGTGGGAATTGAACAATGAGAACACTTGGACACAGGAAGGGGAACATCACACACCAGATCCTATTGTGGGGAGGGGTTAGCGGGAGGGATAGTATTAGGAGATATACCTAATGTAAATGATGAGTTAATGGGTGCAGCACACCAACATGGCACATGTATACATATGTAACAAACCTGCATGTTGTGCACATGTACCGTAGAACTTAAAGTATAATAAAAAAGAAATGAAAAAAATACATTGCACAGATGAAATATGATCATGCATTCATAGCATTTAGCACAGTTTCTGACATAATAAAATACCCAATAAAACAACAACAAAAAAAGAAAAACCCACAGCTGACATTGTACTCAACAGTGAAGGACTGAAGTTTTTCCCCTTAAGATCGGAAACAAGACAAGGATGTTCATTGTGGTTGGAAAAAATAATTGATATAATTTCAATCTTCTTAAGTGGTTAAGAATTGTTTTGTGGCCTAACATATGAGCTATCCTGGTGAATATTCTGCATGCACTTGAAAATAATGTGTATTCTGCTACTGTTGCCCAAAGTCTGGGGTTGAAGAGGCCAGCTTAGTACTGGGTTGGACCTGAAGCCTAGGGCCGTGTGGGCCAGCCTTTTTGGGCTGGGTTGGAGCCTGGTCTAGGCCTGAAGCCTGAGCTTGAATGGGCCAGCCTGAAATCTGGGGCCACCAAGGTTGGCCTGGAGTCTGTACCCATAAGGGCTATATTGGAGGCTGAATCTTTGGGTGCTGATCTGGTACCTGAGGTCATGGGGGCCAGCCTGGAGCTGAGGTCCATGGGTGTCAATGTGGCACTGGGACAGACTCAAAGCCTGGGAGTGTGAAGGCCAGCCTGGAGCTGAGTTGGTCTGGATACTGGGTCTGTGGGTGTTTGCCTTAAACTGGGGTCCAAACATGCTAGTCTTGTGATGGAGAGGGCCTAAAAGCTGAGTCTGGGGGTACAGTGGTTGTCCTGAAGTGAAGGGACTGTCTTGGAGGGGTGCAAGCCTGGAGGTATGACCTGCTGCTGAAGGAAGTCTGGAGTCTGGGGCTACTGGCCCAAGGATGGGAGACTACATCTGCAGGGATGGCCTGGACACTGGGGCTACGAGGGCTGGCCTAGTGCCCAAGTCTGTGGGGACCAGCCTAAAGTCTGGGGTAATCATGGCCTGTCCAGGGCTAGACTTTACTGTGTTGGGCTCAGTGTTTGGGTCTGAGGCAAAAGTCTGGTGTTCACTTACTTCTTCTTCTCCCAAAGAAAGGGCATCTCTCTCCATACTGTGTTGCCTGGGGTTGGGGAAGGCATAACACAGGTAATTTAAAACTGTCCTGCTAAAGATAAAAATAAAGCAAAAGAGAGAAGTAGTGATATTATGGAAAGGAGTGATGTTGCAGTGTTACATTGAGCGTCCACAGAAAGGCTTCACTTAGAAAGAGATACCCATGAAAAAGACCTGAAGGAAAAGTGGGAGCAAGGCATGCACATATGTGAGAGAAAATGCATATGTCCCCCTCATCTAAGGGCAGACCAAGTTAAAAGGCTCTGGGGCAGGAGCTTTCCAGGCCTATTTGAATGATAGCAAGAAAGTCTGTGTCATAATTGAGCGAGTGAGGGATATGAGAGAAGAGAGGTAAGGTGGGATCACATCATGTGGGTCCTTATAGGCTACTGTAATGAATTAGGCTGTGACTCAATAAGATAAGACAATTGCAGAGTACTGAGTAGGGGAAAGCCATCACTCTGGCTTCTGGGTGGTTAATAGACTGGGTGGGAAAGAAGGTGGCTCGTATCATGTGGTTTCTTGTAGACCACTGTGAGCACTTGGGCTCTAACTCTGAGATGAGGACATTGCAGGATAATGAGTAGGGGAAAGGCATGATATGACTTACATTTTAACATGATTGCTCTATGGGTGGAGAATATTCCCGGTGTACGAGGGACAAGTATGGGAGTAGGGATTATAGTCAGGAGGATGTTACAGTAATGTAGGCTTTGGACTGGGCAGGGGCAGGGAAGGTGGACAGATTCTGGATACATTTTGAAAGGTAAGCTGACCAGAGTTGCTGATAGATCAAATGTCGAGTTAGAGGGAAAGAGAGGAATCAGGGAAGATACCTAAGTTTTTGACCTGACCATTTCTAGCTTGCAGTGAGTTTTTTGTGTTATGAAAAGGAATTGAGTGTTTTAGCCTTTGTTTGTATTGTATATATTTAAGATATATCACATGATGTCTTGATATACATATACATAGTGCAATGATTACTGCAGTCAAGTAAATTAACATATCCATCGCTTCATATAGTTACCCTTTTTATATGGTAAGAGCACCTAAAATCTATCCTTTGCAAATTTTCAGTATGCAATATTATTAGTCTTCATATTATACATTACATCTCTAGACTTACTCATTCTACATAACTGCAACTTTGTACCCTTCGACCTACATCTCCCTATTTCCTCCCCCCACTGTCCGTGGTAATCACTGCTCTATTCTTTTTTTCTATATATTTCACCTTTTAAAGATGCCACACATAAGTGAGATCATGGAGTATTTGTCTTTCTGTGCCTGGCTTATTTCACTTACCACAATGTCATCCAGGTTCATCCATGTTGTTGCAAATGACAGGATTTCATTATTTTTAAGGCTGATTAATATTCTAGTATACATATATATATCACAATTTCTATATCCATTCATGTATTGATGAGAACTTAGGTTGTTTCTCCATGTAAACATGGGAGCACAGATATCTCCATGAGGTGCTGATTTTTTCTTGAATACTTTTCCACATCTGTCATTATCATATGGGTTTTCTTATTTGATTTGTTAATGTGGTGAATTATATTATTACATTATTTTATTTAATTATGCTAACTGAGCTTTGTATTACTAAGAGAGGATATCTTGGCTACTTTTTTCCCATTTTCTTCATCCAATTTATTCCATCATTTGTTTTATAAGTTGTAATATTTGAAATCATATTTTTCTTTTTCTTTTCTTTTTTATTGAGACTGAGTTTCACTTTTGTCGCCTAGGCTGGAGTGCAATGGCGCGATCTCAGCTCACTGCAACCTCCACCTGCCAGCTTCAAGCAGTTCTCCTACCTCAGCTTCCTGAGTAGCTGGGACTACAGGCGCCCACTACCACGCCCAGCTAATGTTTGTGTTTTTAGTAGAGACGGGGTTTCACTATGTTAGCCAGGCTGGTCTCAAACTCCTGACATCAGGTGATCCAGCCACTTCAGCCCCCCAAAGTGCTGGGATTACAGGCGTGAGCCACTGCGCCTAGCCAAAACAGATAAATGAGCTTTGGATTCCAGACAACTGATTTCCCCGTGAACTTTAGAAACTAAAGTGTTCTGAGATTGGAAAAAAATATAAACTTCTACTGAGAGACTTCTAAGGGTGTTTAGTTTCCAGCGCAATTTTCCAGAACTTCCATTTTCAGTATAGTGCAAGCTAGGGCACCTGGTCTCTGTCATGTTACGTGCAAATGATAGTTGACTCGTCTTTCTTTTTAAGGTACCCTCACCTGAGTCCCAAGTACAAGGAGTCTTTTGATGTGGGCTGTAACCTCTTTGCCAAGTTTTCTGCATACATTAAGAATACGCAAAAGGAGGCAAATAAGAGTAAGATCCCTTTCTTTAAATCTCTGTTTTTCCTCACTTTTCATACTCTCACTCAGCAAAAATAGAATTTTCCTGAATATATAGTATATTTGGGGGACTAGCCTAGTCTTCCCCTCATTGTCTGTTCTCTCCTCTGAAATTCCCTTGCATGAAGTTTTATTAGATTTAAAACTCAAGATTCAATATAGCAATTACCAGGTGTGAACTAACTGCAAGACTATGTACCTTTAAGGTTTCTTAAACTGTGGCACCTACCATTTCCCATGAACATTCTTAAATAGGTTTATTGTCCTCTGAGTCACAAGAACTGTGTTTTTTCTTTCACTTTCTAACTCTTCTGAGTTGGATAACATGTGTCACTTTTCTTTCTTTTACTCTCCTGCCAATGCACCTCCCTAAGAAAAACCCAAAAGATTTACACTCACTATTTGAGCTTACTTTGTCGTATCAGTGAGTAGTTGAGCATTCTAAATAGTTAACTAGATGTTGAAGAGCCAGTGTAAGCAGTATGTATAGATAGAGGTGTCTAAATGTGAGGAAAGCATATTTAGAATGTATTTAGTCAAAAGACAATACATTTACAAGTACTTCATTGTCTCAGATTTTGAAAAATCTCTGCTCAAAGAATTCAAGCGTCTGGATGACTACTTAAACACCCCACTTCTGGATGAAATTGATCCAGACAGTGCTGAGGAACCCACAGTTTCCAGAAGACTATTCTTGGATGGGGATCAGCTAACACTGGCTGATTGTAGCTTGTTACCCAAGCTGAATATTATTAAAGTAAGTCTTTATAGGGCAGGCTGAATGGGTGGGAGGGGTTTGCCAGTTGCCAGCACAAAGCACAGTGACCTTCCAGTGCAGTATTATTATATTATAGCTTTCTCATTATCATCATCATCATCATCATGTGTAGTATCTACATCTCTTTTTTCTCTTTAGACAGAAAATCCATAATGATCTCTTCTGGGAAGTATTAAAACTTGTTTCTTTTTTTTTTTTTTTTTTTTTCTTTTTTGAGATAGGATCTTGCTCTGTCACCCAGGTTGGAGTGCAGTGGCATGATCAAGGCTTGTTGCAACCCCCACCTCTGAGGCTCAAGCAGTCTTCCCACCCCAGCCTCTTGAGTAGCTGGGACTACAGGTGCATGCCACTACGCCCAGCTAATTTTTGGTACTTTTTGTAGAGACAGGGTTTCACCATGTTGCACAGGCTGGTCTTGAACTCCTGGGCTCAAGTGATCCGCCTGCCTTGGCCTCCCAAAGTGCTAGAATTACAGGCATGAGCCACCGCGCCCAGCCAAAACTTGTTTCTTTCTTTCTAAATCAGAAGGTATTTGCCACTGTCTTGTCTTTATTTTATAAAGGATAATAATATTACCTATTTTACAGAATTGTTAAGAGAATTAAATAAATTAAAGCATTTAAAATGCTTAGAACAGTGCCTAGATCATAATAGGGACTAACCAATTTGGGCTATTCATATTATGATGAATTAATCATAAATTTAACAAATATTTATTGCACAGACTTATGCAGAATTTGCTCTCTGAGTCCTATGCCAAACACAGAGAATACGTAAAGAAATAAGACATAGGACTCTAAATAAACTCTTAGTCTAGTGGTGGTGGATATGTGCTCATTTTCTGTGCTTCCTTCCACTAAATATAGTCATAATTAAATATAGAATCAATATAAACACGACTGTAAGCATATGGTTTTGTCAACATTTGTAGACAAAACATCAAAATAGTCCAAGATTCGAGTCTACTTCATAGTTTATTTTATAGTGCTTTTTGTGTCGATAAGATGCCTTTGATAATCTTGACTTCTAAGATGTATTTCTACATAGTAGACATATTACTGATGCCTTTCTTTTTCCTCTTTTTTTTGCAAAATTCTAGGTTGCTGCCAAGAAATATCGTGACTTTGACATTCCAGCAGAATTCTCAGGAGTCTGGCGTTATCTCCACAATGCCTATGCCCGTGAAGAATTTACCCACACGTGTCCTGAAGACAAAGAAATTGAAAATACTTATGCAAATGTAGCTAAACAGAAGAGTTAGGACAGCTCTTACAGGAGAAAAGGCTGTATTTGTGATCAGATTTTACTTAATGACATATTAGAAAAGCTTTTGCAAATAAGAATATGAAAAATACTGTTTCTTCTGTCCAACTCTCTTATGAAAAGGAACTCTGTATTTTCTGTTACCCATAAACAATCTGTCCACTGTATTTTACAGGTGTTCACACTTTTACTTAATTTTCTTTATTTGTATGGCAAACCACTGCAATCCTGAATGACATGGAAAGCATCACGATCTTTTGCCCTTTGCTTGAATTCCTGGAATGCATACATATAAGCTAAACAGATGTCTGCAGTTATAAATGTCATAAGTAGAGGTACAATCTCACCCTGCTCCTTAGAAACATTTCCATATAAATTGCTAAAATAATTCCACATTTTTGTTAGTTTAATATATACATGAGTTTATTTCTGATACAAATAACAAATTCAGAGAGTGAGCATATCAGAGAGGCAGATTCTAAAAGAATGATTTTTAAAATCAGCTCCAGGAAGAGATCAAGATCAATTGGTCGTAGAACAGCATTTGACGCCTAGAACTATGACCATCTCATGGCCAGAGATGAGAATGTAGCCTTTGTGACCAGATTATATTATTTTTAAATGAAGAAGCACTCATTAAATAAAACATAATTTTAAAAGACCAGAAACGAAGTCAACTGAATCTTTTATTCATAGAAATGAAAAGGAAAATAAGAAATGTGGCTGACCAAAAGGTCTTGTTGTTGTCCATAAAAGGGTAAGGTAAACAGTCCTTAGATAATTATAAAACTTTCTACAAAAGTTAAAATGTTACATTACTATACATATTCAGATTCACTTGTTAAAGTACTCTTAAATCATTCAAATCTGGAAACAAAAGCTGAACTTAACTCTTGCTCCCTCAAAGGAGAAACACAAGCATAAGTGCAGCATTTAAAAAGGAAAATATGGGGTTATTTTAGTTTTTGGTGGAAGGATGGAGTTTAGATAAAATTTAAATGAAGTAGCGTTTTAATAGGTTCAAAGAAAAGTAAGGCAATGAGCAAGCTCAAAGTACTGTTCTTGAAAACCATAGAGTCAAGATAAATGTATAGTGTATGGTTAGGTGGCAGAGAAATGCAATCATGTTGATAACCTTTGAGATACATCCTCTCATCAGCATATTTCAGAATTCATGCACTACACTAGCAAGTTACAATTGATAGAATACATTTGAAATGTTAAATGAAATAAGCCAGGCACAGAAAGACAAACACCACATGATCTCACTCATATGTGGAATTTTAAAAAGTTGATGTCACACAAGTAGAGGGTAGAATCGTGGTTACTGGGGGCTGGGCAGAGAAAGAAGGCAGAGGCACTGAAAGATGTTGGTCAATGGGTATAAAGTTACACTTAGGAAGAATAAATTTTGGTATTCACCACAGTTGGGTGACTATAGCAAATAATAATGTAGCATATATTTCAAGATAGCTAGAAAAGCAGATTTTAAGTGTTGTCACCACAAAGAAGTAACAAATGTTTATTGTGATGGATATGGTCATCACACCTATTTGATCATTATACTGTGTATACATGCATTGAAACACCACATTGTATCCCATATATATGTACAATTATGTGCCCATTATACATTTAAAAATAAATTTTAAAAACCTTCAGTTAAACAACTCTTGGTTTAAAGGAAAAATATAAACCAAAACTACAGTACCTCTAAAACAAATAATGATGATGTAAACACTTCATATCAGAATCCATGGGATAAATATAAAGCAGTGATCAGAGGAAATTTTATAACACTAAACACTGCTATTAGTAAAAATAAAAGATTGAAAATAAATTGATTAAATATTGAGCTAACAAAAATTTTTTAAATGTGCACAACAATGTGAATATACTTAACACTTCTCAACTCTCTGCTTCAAAATAGTTAAGATTATGAGTTTTAAGCTATGTGTTTTTAACACAACTTAAAAAAAAATGTCCAAAGGGATGGTGGTAGAGCACCAGCAAAAAAACAAAAAGAAACTTATAATAAATACAACAAATTAAGTAAAAGAACACAAGAAATTAACAAAAAAAGTAAGAATTAACAAGAGAATCGAAACAGCATACACCTAGTTAATGAATCAAAATCCTTATTTTTTAAAAGATTGATAATATAGACAAACCACTAGCTACATTAATCAAAATAAAACAGAGGAAGCAAAAATACGCAAAATAAAGAATGGGGAAAAAACTATTAGAAGAAATTTAAGACTTTATAAGAGACTACTTTGCAGACTTCTATGCAAATAAATTTCAAAATCTAGATAATAGAGATAATTTCCTAGGAAAGTAATGATTACCAAAAACAACTTTATTAGAGATATAAAAATTAAAGAGATCTATCTTCATAGAAGAAACAGGGAACATTTTTTTAAAAGAAGAAATAGAGAAAATTATAAGGAACTACTTACCAAAAAGTATCAATCCCCAGAGAGTTTCACAGGGAAATTCTACCAAACTTTAAAAGACCATAAAGTAACTTTGTGAAACAGTGTTTTCTTCTGGAAAATATAAAACAAAATATAAAGAAACTATACATAAACACTGCACTCTAATTGGCAAAGTTGTTTCTCAAGGAGATGTGTGTAGACAATTCTCAAACAGCCATACATGTATACTAAGATTGAAAAAATAAGTAAATGATCTGTAGGTGGGAAGTACAAATAATCAAGAAAAGAAGGCTAGGATGAACTATGTGGTACTGGATTCGATTCAGAGACATCAGTATGTACTCATGTTTAACCTAATATTGACAGAAGTGAATAGATACAAAAATAATTACACATGTGTATGTACCTGAGTCAGTATACATATGTATAGTTCCTAGCCCTGTGTCCTGAGAGGGCCTAGAAGCAATAGTACCCTAGTGGCAACTAGCACACCCAGTGCTAAAACCTTGGATTCTAATATCATTCTCCAATAAAAGGAACTAGAGTTCCTTGGAGAAATAACTGATTCTACGACCAGGACAGGGGAAATATGAGATGGACCTGGAGAATCTCATAGTACCAGAAAGTAAAAGTATACATATGTAACAAACCTGCACGTTATGCATATGTACCCTAGAACTTAAAGTATAATAATAAAATAATAAAAAAAGATGAGGGCATGGCAAAGGGATAGAGGAGTCATCCTGAAAGATTGCCAAATTTGGAAAAATTCCAGCAATAAAATATAGATACTCCTCACCTTCTGATGGGGCTATGACTTGATAAACCCATCATAAGTTAGAAATATTACAAGTTGAAAAGGCATTTAGTACCCCAACAAACCCATCATAAAGTCAAAAAATCATAGGTCAAACCATAAGTCCAGATGCTCCTCAGCATACCATGCAATTACATCCCAATAAACCCACCATAAACTTGAAAATTTGCAGGTAAGTCAAATGGTCATAAGCTGAGGTTTGTCTGTATTGCAGTATTAGATTATAACACAAAGTATAAAATAGATGAGTCCATAGGGACACAAATGACTAAATAAATAAATGGAGGAAAAGAGGCAAATCTCCCATTACAGAGGAATTCCAAATAATGTATGTAGATCTTTCCCATTCAAGCTGGTGGAGCTTCACTTCTTAAGCTTAGAGTATGAGCTGTACTTAATGACTTGCTTCTAAAGAGTAGAGTATGACAGTTTGTATGGGGATGAGTAACTTTGCAGTAGAGAAACCTGGCAAACACTACCTCAAAACACGTGATCAAAGTCAATATCAACAGACAAGCCACATTGATAGTTTGTATCCTTGATATAAGGTGATGAAAATAGCAGTGTACCTCTAATCTTTATGAGAAAAACAGAGTGACTTGAGAGTTCTTATCCCAAAGAACAGGTTTTAAAGAAATACTTTCTTCTTTGTAGTCAATTCTCAGTTATTTACAGCACAGTACCTCCAATGAATTATTCTTCACTGTTACCATCATATTGTTTGTTTTGTGGCCATGTTCCTGCTAAGTAAAACTTTCTAACCAACATCAGAAGGCTGGCAAAGAAAAAAAAAAAGTAGAAACTAAGATTCGTGTTCATCGTGAGTGTATTCCTTTCTCCTTACTGTTGAAATGTTCAAATTCTGATCTAGAGTACTTCTAAAATTACCCAATGTTCAAGTGTCATACACTTTTTAATTAATTGGCAAAATTAATCGAACACATATTATGAATGAGATGTGATGTAATGTTGTGAAGGAAACCAGAAAATGTTGAGACTTTTTTCTTGTCCTTTTGACATGATGAAACACTAGTAGAGAAGGTGTCAAAACATCTGCTTAAAATCTTGGTAACACTGGGCAAGTGGCTTGACCAATCTAAGCCTCAGGTTCCATTTTTTATAATTTCAACTTTTATTTTCTATTCAGTGGTTACATGTGCATGTTTGTTACATGGGTATATTGCATGATGCTCTGGTTTTAAGTATGAATGATCCCATCACCAGGTAGTGAGCATAGTAGCCAATAGGTAGTTTTTCAGCCTTTGCCTCCCTTCCTTCCTGCCCACTCCAGTGGGCCCCAGTGTCTATTGTTCCCTTCATTGTGTCCATGTGTACCCACTATTTAGCTCCCACTTATAAGTGAGAACATGTGGTATTTGGTTTTCTGTTTCTGCGTTAATTCACGTACGATAACAGTCTCCAGCTACATCCATGTTGCTGCAAAGGACATGATTTCATTCTTTTTTATGGCAGCATAGTATTTTATATAGGTATACATGTACCACATTTTATTAATCCAATCCTCTGTTGATGGATACTTAGGTTGATTTCATGTCTTTGTTATTGTAGATAGTACTATCATGAATATACAAGTGCAGTATCTTTTTGGTAAAATGATTAATTTTCCTTTGGGTAGATACCCAGTAATGGGTTTGCTGGGTCGAATGGTAGCTTGTTTTAGTTCTTTGATAAATCTTTAAGCTGCTTTCCACTGTGGCTGAACTAATTTACATTCCCATCAGCAGTGTATAAACATTCCCTCTTTTCCACAGCCTTGCGAGCATCTGTTATTTGACTTTTTAGTAATAGCCATTCTGTCTGGTGTGAGATGGTATCTCATTGTGGTTTTGATTTTTCTCTAATGATCAGTGATGTTGAGCTGAGCTTTTTTTCATATGATTGTTGGCCATATGTATCCTTTTTTTTTTTTTTTTTTTTTTTTTTTTTTTTGAGACAGAGTCTGGCTCTGTTACCCAGGCTGGCATGCAATGGTGCAATCTCAGCTCACTGCAACCTCCACTTCCTGGCTTCAAGCAATTCTTCTGCCTCAGCCTCCCAAATAGCTGGGACTATAGGAGCATGCCACCATGCCCGGCTAACTTTTGTATTTTTAGGAGAGATGGGGTTTCACCATATTGGCCAGGCTGGTCTCAAACTCCTGACCTTGTGATCTACTTGCTTTAGCCTCCCAAAGTGCTGGGATTACAGGCATGAGCCACTGCGCCCAACCGTATGTCTTCTTTTTTTTTTTTTTTTAATTTTTTTTTATTATACTTTAAGTTCTAGGGTACATGTGCATAACGTGCAGGTTTGTTACATATGTATACATGTGCCATGTTGGTGTGCTGCACCCATCAACTCGTCAGCACCCATCAATTCATCCTTTATATCAGGTATAACTCCCCAATGCAATCCCTCCCCCCTCCCCCCTCCCCATGATAGGCCCCAGTGTGTGATGTTCCCCTTCCCGAGTCCAAGTGAGCTCATTGTTCAGTTCCCACCTATGAGTGAGAACATGCGGTGTTTGGTTTTCTCTTCTTGTGATAGTTTGCTAAGAATGATGGTTTCCAGCTGCATCCATGTCCCTACAAAGGACGCAAACTCATCCTTTTTTATGGCTGCATAGTATTCCATGGTGTATATGTGCTACATTATTTTCTTAATCCAGTCTGTCACTGATGGACATTTGGGTTGATTCCAAGTCTTTGCTATTGTGAATAGAGCTGCAATAAACATACGTGTGCATGTGTCTTTGTAGTAGCATAATTTATAATCCTTTGGGTATATACCCAGTAGTGGGATGGCTGGGTCATATGGTACATCTAGATCTAGATCCTTGAGGAATCGCCATACTGTTTTCCATAATGGTTGAACTAGTTTACAATC